>NW_023994295.1:257500-452295 GCF_015586225.1 Lucilia sericata
CCAGTGTATAGTCTAATCTATAGTTAGTCTATAGTCTAGTCTATAGTGTAGTCTAAAGTCTAGTATATAGTCTACTCTATAATTTAGTATATAGTTTATTGTATAATTTAGTCTATAGCCTAGTCTATAGTCTATTCTATAGTCTAGTCTACAGTCTATGCTATAGTCTAGTCTATAGTCTAATCTATAGCCTAGTCTATAGCCTAGTCTATAGTCTATTCTATAGTCTAGTCTATAGTCTAGTCTATAGTCTAGTCTATAGTCTAGTCTATAGTCTAGTCTATAGTCTAGTCTATAGTCTAGTCTATAGTCTAGTCTATTGTCTAGTCTACAGTCTAGTCTAGTCTATAGTCTAGTCTATAGTCTAGTCTATAGTCTAGTCTATAGTCTAGTCTATAATCTAGTCTATAATCTAGTCTACAATCTAGCCTATATTCTTACCTATAGTCTAGTCCATACTCTAGTCCATGGTGTAGTCTGCAGTCTAGCCTAGTCTATAGTCTAGTCTATGTTCTAGTCTATAGTTTAGTACTTTAAAACCTAAATAGTACTATTTCAAATTATCAATTTTCCATGCCTGGTCTGTGTGTATACATTACAATTGACCATGATATCAAATTGACCTTAGGCCCTTTCATTATATCCTTAAACATGATTAAAAATGTATTATGCTGCAATCAACTTATTATACAACAAAAATTATGAAAAACAAAGTGTTAACATTTGTATTTCATCAAGGAAAATAAAGTTTTTGTGAAATTTTGACCCCCCTCTTCCATTTTTTTTACAGTAACAAAAAATATGTTTGACTCTATGCGAAATTAATTTTCAATTTGTTTTAAATAAATAATGAGTTACAAATTGCAAAATTTAATTTTAATTTTCTCATGTTGTTGTTATATACATATATTTTTGGGGCTGTAGTTGGGAAATTTTCATAAAAAACTTACACACATACAAAAAAAGGAAGTCAACCATAAACTTGGATACTTTGTTAAGACAGGTTAGGGGGTTTGAAGAGCACTAGCAGGATTCTTTTGCTAGCAACACAATCTTTACTGGCAACAATTGCTGCTACAGCTTTTTTTAACTTAGTTGTTTGTTGTTGTTGCTGTTGATGTTGAAGCTGATGCCTGGCTAATGTTGTTTGTGTACTTTTGTAATTTTCTGTTAAATATAATCGGATTAAAGCTTTTATACATTTACAAACACTCATACACACACAGATATACAATTTCGCTTAAGTGTGAGTGTGGTGTAAGTTGATTTGTGTTAGTATTTTGTTTTGTAACCTACTTACAAAACAAACGGCCATTGCTTTTTTTGTTGTTGCTCTGTTTCCATTAGAGTAGAACGCTTTTAACTCCTTTGACTTGTAACTTCATCTTTTAGACACCCCCCCCCCCTCTTTGCTATTATCCTCATACCCTTACATTTTAGTAGTAGTATTTAATACCAACAAAACACATTAAACTTAATACTACAAGTTATATTTGCCTCTCTTTATGTCTCTGGGGCTCCTTTAATGCGCAGTAATACTGTTAGTTGCCAACAGCTTTGTTTTAGTAGCTATAACTGTATGCTGTATGTGTTAGAGAGAGTTCCTTTTTGTTTTACTTTTGTTTAGGTATGTGTGTATGTGTAAACTGTTGCCTATTTGTGATTGTTTTCAAAGAATCCTTTTTGGGGGGTTTAATAAGGAAAAAGTTTTATATATAGTTTCATAAATATTATCGGCCTAAAGTATGAGTTTTTTATATATTCATTATAAATTGTTTTAAATTATTAAATAACATAAACTTATTAATAATTAATGCTATTAATTAAGTTAGTTATAGCTGCTGTTTATGTGAAATCATTTCTTTATATTCTTGAGTTTGGTTCAAAATTCATAAATATCATGTTTTCAGAAAACCCCACTTTTATAACCTTCAACTTCTTCAGAAGGGTATTTGTAAGTTTGTCATACCATTTGTAAAACTGCACTTTTTAGTCCCTCAGTTTATTTTAAAATAAAATTTATACAGAAAAAAATCATTACAAAATATTATGATTAAAATATAATTTTATCAATTTTTCACATTCCATCCTTAACTCATCAGTAAAAGTATTCTTAACTTAAATTTCACTTACATTCGCATTCCATACACAAGAAGACGAAAAAACAAAAACTCTTAATAAGTAATAAAATTATCGTTTAAAAGAATAACGTAAATCATCATCATCATCATGATGATGCTGATGCTACTATGTTGTCTTTGCTAATAAAGCCAATGCTGACTTCTTTTGATTATCAATGATATAGTGTAGTCATCTAGATTTATTATTACAGAAGAAGAAAGTAAACCTAAGTGGTTTGGGAAAACAACGTAAGGTAAATGAAAATCAATGATGAAAAAGAAAAACGGAAGAAGAAACATTCGTTGGTTTGCTGTGTACAAACGAAACGGAAACATTTCATCAGTTTGTATGTTTGAGAGGAAAATCCTTTAATGATGGTTTTACCGTTAAACCAAATGTCTGAAAATTGAATTATCTTTCATTATAAGCATCTAGCTATAACGCAACTAGCTATATAAGGCAAGATGAGGCAAAAAAAAAAGAATGATGTCAAGTCTAGTAGCTTTCTCAGTAGCACAGAGAATATGGAAATCGAATCATGAAGTACACAGAGAAAAATCTTTTAAAATTATATAAGATAAAACCTTTCGAGACAATGAAAACTAAATTATAAACATAAGCGAGATCATCCTATACAGTCAGTCTACAGTCTAGTCTATAGTCAAGTCCATAGTCTAGTATATAGTCATGTCTATAGTTAGGTCTATAGTGTAGTCTACAGTCTAGTATATAGTGTAGTCTACCGCCTAGTCTATAGTACAATCTATAGTCAAGTCTATAGTCTAGTCCATAGTCTAGTCTATAGTTTAGTCTATAGTTTGGTCTATAGTTTAGTCTATAGTATAGTCTATAGTCTAGCATATGGTATAGCCTATGGTCTAGTCTATAGTCTAGTCTATAGTCTAGTCTATAGTCTAGTCTATAGTCTAGTCTATAGTCTAGTCTATAGTCTAGTCTATAGTCTAGTCTATAGTCAAGTCTATAGTCTAGTCTATAGTCAAGTCTATAGTCTAGTCCATAGTCTAGTCTATAGTTTAGCCTATAGTTTGGTCTATAGTTTAGTCTATAGTCTAGTCTATAGTCTAGTCTATAGTCTAGCATATGGTATAGCCTATGGTCTAGTCTATAGTCTAGTCTATAGTCTAGTCTAGTCTATAGTCTAGTCTATAGTCTAGTCTATAGTCTAGTCTATAGTCTAGTCTATAGTCAAGTCTATAGTCAAGTCTATAGTCTAGTCCATAGTCTAGTCTATAGTTTAGTCTATAGTTTAGTCTATAGTCTAGTCTATAGTCTAGTCTATAGTCTAGTCTATAGTCTAGTCTATAGTCTAGTCTATAGTCTAGTCTATAGTCTAGTCTATAGTCTAGTCTATAGTCTAGTCTATAGTCTAGTCTATAGTCTAGTCTATAGTCTAGTCTATAGTCTAGTCTATAGTCTAGTCTATAGTCTAGTCTATAGTCTAGTCTATAGTCTAGTCTATAGTCTAGTCTATAGTCTAGTCTATAGTCTATGGTCTAGTCTATAGTCTAGTCTATAGTCTAGTCTATAGTCTAGTCTATAGTCTAGTCTATAGAGTCTATAGTCTAGTCTATAGTCTAGTCTATAGTCTAGTCTATAGTCTAGTCTATAGTCTAGTCTATAGTCTAGTCTATAGTCTAGTCTATAGTCTAGTCTATAGTCTAGTCTATAGTCTAGTCTATAGTCTAGTCTATAGTCTAGTCTATAGTCTATATAGTCTAGTCTATAGTCTAGTCTATAGTCTAGTCTATAGTCTAGTCTATAGTCTAGTCTATAGTCTAGTCTATAGTCTAGTCTATAGTCTAGTCTATAGTCTAGTCTATAGTCTAGTCTATAGTCTAGTCTATAGTCTAGTCTATAGTCTAGTCTATAGTCTAGTCTATAGTCTAGTCTATAGTCTAGTCTATAGTCTAGTCTATAGTCTAGTCTATAGTCTAGTCTATAGTCTAGTCTATAGTCTAGTCTATAGTCTAGTCTATAGTCTAGTCTATAGTCTAGTCTATAGTCTAGTCTATAGTCTAGTCTATAGTCTAGTCTATAGTCTAGTCTATAGTCTAGTCTATAGTCTCTAGTCTATAGTCTAGTCTATAGTCTAGTCTATAGTCTAGTCTATAGTCTAGTCTATAGTCTAGTCCTATAGTCTAGTCTATAGTCTAGTCTATAGTCTAGTCTATAGTCTAGTCTATAGTCTAGTCTATAGTCTAGTCTATAGTCTAGTCTATAGTCTAGTCTATAGTCTAGTCTATAGTCTAGTCTATAGTCTAGTCTATAGTCTAGTCTATAGTCTAGTCTATAGTCTAGTCTATAGTCTAGTCTATAGTCTAGTCTATAGTCTAGTCTATAGTCCTAGTCTATAGTCTAGTCTATAGTCTAGTCTATAGTCTAGTCTATAGTCTAGTCTATAGTCTAGTCTATAGTCTAGTCTATAGTCCTAGTCTATAGTCTAGTCTATAGTCTAGTCTATAGTCTAGTCTATAGTCTAGTCTATAGTCTAGTCTATAGTCTAGTCTATAGTCTAGTCTATAGTCTAGTCTATAGTCTAGTCTATAGTCTAGTCTATAGTCTAGTCTATAGTCTAGTCTATAGTCTAGTCTATAGTCTAGTCTATAGTCTAGTCTATAGTCTAGTCTATAGTCTAGTCTATAGTCTAGTCTATAGTCTAGTCTATAGTCTAGTCTATAGTCTAGTCTATAGTCTAGTCTATAGTCTAGTCTATAGTCTAGTCTATAGTCTAGTCTATAGTCTAGTCTATAGTCTAGTCTATAGTCTAGTCTATAGTCTAGTCTATAGTCTAGTCTATAGTCTAGTCTATAGTCTAGTCTATAGTCTAGTCTATAGTCTAGTCTATAGTCTAGTCTATAGTCTAGTCTATAGTCTAGTCTATAGTCTAGTCTATAGTCTAGTCTATAGTCTAGTCTATAGTCTAGTCTATAGTCTAGTCTATAGTCTAGTCTATAGTCTAGTCTATAGTCTAGTCTATAGTCTAGTCTATAGTCTAGTCTATAGTCTAGTCTATAGTCTAGTCTATAGTCTAGTCTATAGTCTAGTCTATAGTCTAGTCTATAGTCTAGTCTATAGTCTAGTCTATAGTCTAGTCTATAGTCTAGTCTATAGTCTAGTCTATAGTCTAGTCTATAGTCTAGTCTATAGTCTAGTCTATAGTCTAGTCTATAGTCTAGTCTATAGTCTAGTCTATAGTCTAGTCTATAGTCTAGTCTATAGTCTAGTCTATAGTCTAGTCTATAGTCTAGTCTATAGTCTAGTCTATAGTCTAGTCTATAGTCTAGTCTATAGTCTAGTCTATAGTCTAGTCTATAGTCTAGTCTATAGTCTAGTCTATAGTCTAGTCTATAGTCTAGTCTCTAGTCTAGTCTATAGTCTAGTCTATAGTCTAGTCTATAGTCTAGTCTATAGTCTAGTCTATAGTCTAGTCTATAGTCTAGTCTATAGTCTAGTCTATAGTCTAGTCTATAGTCTAGTCTATAGTCTAGTCTATAGTCTAGTCTATAGTCTAGTCTATAGTCTAGTCTATAGTCTAGTCTATAGTCTAGTCTAGTCTAGTCTAGTCTAGTCTAGTCTAGTCTAGTCTAGTCTAGTCTAGTCTAGTCTAGTCTAGTCTAGTCTAGTCTAGTCTAGTCTAGTCTAGTCTAGTCTAGTCTAGTCTAGTCTAGTCTAGTCTAGTCTAGTCTAGTCTAGTCTAGTCTATAGTCTAGTATAGTCTATAGTCTAGTCTAGTCTATAGTCTAGTCTAGTATATAGTCTAGTCTATAGTCTAGTCTATAGTCTAGTCTATAGTCTAGTCTATAGTCTAGTCTATAGTCTAGTCTATAGTCTAGTCTATAGTCTAGTCTATAGTCTAGTCTATAGTCTAGTCTATAGTCTAGTCTATAGTCTAGTCTATAGTCTAGTCTATAGTCTAGTCTATAGTCTAGTCTATAGTCTAGTATATAGTCTAGTCTATAGTCTAGTCTATAGTCTAGTCTATAGTCTATAGTCTAGTCTACAGTCTAGTCTATAGTCTAGTCTATAGTCTATAGTCTAGTCTACAGTCTAGTCTATAGTCTAGTCTATAGTCTAGTCTATAGTCTAGTCTATAGTCTAGTCTATAGTCTAGTCTATAGTCTAGTCTATAGTCTAGTCTATAGTCTAGTCTATAGTCTAGTCTATAGTCTAGTCTATAGTCTAGTCTATAGTCTAGTCTATAGTCTAGTCTATAGTCTAGTCTATAGTCTAGTCTATAGTCTAGTCTATAGTCTAGTCTATAGTCGTCTATAGTCTAGTCTATAGTCTAGTCTATAGTCTAGTCTATAGTCTAGTTTATAGTCTAGTCTATAGTCTAGTCTATAGTCTAGTCTATAGTCTAGTCTATAGTCTAGTCTATAGTCTAGTCTATAGTCTAGTCTATAGTCTAGTCTATAGTCTAGTCTATAGTCTAGTCTAGTCTAGTCTAGTCTAGTCTATAGTCTAGTCTATAGTCTAGTCTATAGTCTAGTCTAGTCTATAGTCTAGTCTATAGTCTAGTCTATAGTCTAGTCTATAGTCTAGTCTATAGTCTAGTCTATAGTAGTCTATAGTCTAGTCTATAGTCTAGTCTATAGTCTAGTCTATAGTCTAGTCTATAGTCTAGTCTATAGTCTAGTCTATAGTCTAGTCTATAGTCTAGTCTATAGTCTAGTCTATAGTCTAGTCTATAGTCTAGTCTATAGTCTAGTCTCAGTAGTCTATAGTCTAGTCTATAGTCTAGTCTATAGTCTAGTCTATAGTCTAGTCTATAGTCTAGTCTATAGTCTAGTCTATAGTCTAGTCTATAGTCTAGTCTATAGTCTAGTCTATAGTCTAGTCTATAGTCTAGTCTATAGTCTAGTCTATAGTCTAGTCTATAGTCTAGTCTATAGTCTAGTCTATAGTCTAGTCTATAGTCTAGTCTATAGTCTAGTCTATAGTCTAGTCTATAGTCTAGTCTATAGTCTAGTCTATAGTCTAGTCTATAGTCTAGTCTATAGTCTAGTTTATAGTCTAGTCTATAGTCTAGTCTATAGTCTAGTCTATAGTCTAGTCTATAGTCTAGTCTATAGTCTAGTCTATAGTCTAGTCTATAGTCTAGTCTATAGTCTAGTCTATAGTCTAGTCTATAGTCTAGTCTAGTATAGTCTAGTCTATAGTCTAGTCTATAGTCTAGTCTATAGTCTAGTCTATAGTCTAGTCTATAGTCTAGTCTATAGTCTAGTCTATAGTCTAGTCTATAGTCTAGTCTATAGTCTAGTCTATAGTCTAGTCTATAGTCTAGTCTATAGTCTAGTCTATAGTCTAGTCTATAGTCTAGTCTATAGTCTAGTCTATAGTCTAGTCTATAGTCTAGTCTATAGTCTTGTCTATAGTCTAGTCTATAGTCTAGTCTATAGTCTAGTCTAGTCTAGTCTATAGTCTAGTCTATAGTCTAGTCTATAGTCTAGTCTATAGTCTAGTCTATAGTCTAGTCTATAGTCTAGTCTATAGTCTAGTCTATAGTCTAGTCTATAGTCTAGTCTATAGTCTAGTCTATAGTCTAGTCTATAGTCTAGTCTAGTCTAGTCTATAGTCTAGTCTATAGTCTAGTCTATAGTCTAGTCTATAGTCTAGTCTATAGTCTAGTAGTCTAGTTAGTCTAGTCTATAGTCTAGTCTATAGTCTAGTTTATAGTCTAGTCTATAGTCTAGTCTATAGTCTGGTCTATAGTCTAGTCTATAGTCTAGTCTATAGTCTAGTCTATAGTCTAGTCTATAGTCTAATCTATAGTCTAGTCTATAGTCTAGTCTATAGTCTAGTCTATAGTCTAGTCTATAGTCTAGTCTATAGTCTAGTCTATAGTCTAGTCTATAGTCTAGTCTATAGTCTAGTCTATAGTCTAGTCTATAGTCTAGTCTATAGTCTAGTCTATAGTCTAGTCTATAGTCTAGTCTATAGTCTATAGCTTATTTCATAATCTAGTTGATATTACTCTGAATCAGCTTTGCTTTAAGAAAAAATTTAGTTGCCACTATCAAGGTTAATTACTCACAACTAAAAATTTTGTTTAGTTAATCAAAACTTTAAATTCAAAACAAATTTGATTGTTTTAATCAAAATTTATTTTCTCTGTATATAAACTGGAGTAAATATGCAAGAAGAAAAGCTTTGCAACTTTACTAGACTATTGACTTTTAAGGGTTGTTCAACGTCATCATCAGCATTGGTTTCCACATCATTATCCTAATTGTCATAGATTTGCAATAGTAATTGTGTGTGTTGTGTATGTGTAAATGTTTGTACATTTAACACCCTTTTCTTTCTTTCTTTTTTTTATGCCAATCAAAAGGGGAGTTTCTTATAGACTTTAGAATTTTGTTAGCAGAACTTTGTCTGTTGTCTCTTCATGATTCAGTTTTGTAAATATTATGGATTTGTTAATCCTTGTCTTCTTGACAAGTGCGGTTTGTTTGATACCAGAACTTACTTTGTCTCGAACTCTAAAATTGAGTAAGAAGGATGGGGTTTTATTATGTTTGATTTTCGAAATGTGTTGTAGAATGTGTTTTTAAGTGGCAGTATAGATTTGTTGACTTGTTGTAGTATGTAGTATGTTCAACTAATCCATTGTTAAATTATTGAACAAATAAAGTGGTGGTTGCAAAATTTACGTATGTAGTATGATGTATAATTTTAGGGGTGGGCTTCTTTTTTGACCTGTGGCATTATTATCTGCAACATCATCATTGTCATGATTACATTACAATTTGTTATAATTGTTGTAATTGTGTTCGCTGGGATTTGCATGTTGGAAAACTTAATTTGTGATAATTATCCAGTTGACAGTAGAACACTCTATCTCTCTAATAACACTTGACTCATTTGTGTTGACAAGACAAAAGAAGGAAGGACATAATATGGGTGTGTGTGTGTGTAAGAATTCTGTATGTATACGAAATTGAGTATAAATAAATTAGCATAAATTAATATTGATATACTTAATAAAATTAATTACTGAGACAACAGAATTTTGAAGGAATATTTTTGTTGGGGCAATTAAGAGTAATTGAGAAAGTGTATATTGATATGTTTGTCATAATTGAATAGTTCATATCTTGTCACATATGAAAAGTCCAACTTTGACCAGCACGTGCACCAGCACACTTACTGCCTAACGATAATTTCAAATATTAATCTTTAAAATCTTGTTTAAATTTTAAAATTTTCCTTAATTATTTTCTATTTTCTTTCAAAGTTTTAAAAGCAATTTCTTCTTCCATTTTAAAATCTTATTTTATAGCCAACGTTGTTAGACTTTTAAATTTATTGCAACAAATCTTCTTTTAAATATTTTATACGTTTTTTTCCCATTGAACATTGACAAACAGAAAATAAATAAAAAAGAGACACATTAAAAACATTTATTGAATCACAGAAATAAAATTGGTTAAGAGGATTATTGTTTTAATGTCTGGTCACTTGGGCCAAAAAAAGTAAACAAAAATATAATTCTCCTGAAAAAAATTTTAAGAATAAAATTCTTAATGCCAGGACTTGCAAAGGAAAAAAATAAATATTAAAAGCTTTCACCGGAAAAGAAACAAGTTTAAAGTTTTTTGCCTGCAATTATTTGGAAGGATCTTCTCTATATATATATATAACCTTTAGAACTTTAATAACAATTGTAATCGACTCGATTTAATGCTGTTATTAAGTTCGCAATTTCGAAAGGAATTCTCTTACAACTAACTACTTAACTAACTAACTAACTCACTAACTAACTCACTAACTAACTAACTCACTAACTAACTAACTAACTAACTAACTAACTAACTAACTAACTAACTAACTAACTAACTAACTAACTAACTAACTAACTAACTAACTAACTAACTACTAACTACTAACTAACTAACTAACTAACTAACTAACAACTACTAACTAACTAACTAACTAACTACTAACTAACTAACTAACTACTAACTAACTACTAACTAACTAACTAACTAACTAACTAACTAACTAACTAACTAACTAACTAACTAACTAACTACTAACTAACTAACTAACTAACTAACTACTAACTAACTAACTAACTAACTAACTACTACTAACTAACTAACTAACTAACTAACTAACTAACTAACTACTAACTAACTAACCTAACTAACTAACTAACTACTAACTAACTAACTACTAACTAACTACTAACTAACTAACTAACTAACTAACTAACTAACTAACTACTAACTAACTAACTAACTAACTAACTAACTAACTAACTAACTAACTAACTAACTAACTAACTAACTAACTAACTAACTAACTACTAACTAACTAACTAACTAACTAACTAACTAACTAACTAACTACTACTAACTAACTAACTAACTAACTAACTAACTAACTAACTAACTAACTAACTAACTAACTAACTAACTAACTACTAACTAACTAACTAACTAACTAACTAACTACTAACTAACTAATAACTAACTAACTAACTAACTAACTAACTAACTAACTAACTAACTAACTAACTAACTAACTAACTAACTAACTAACTAACTAACTAACTACTAACTACTAACTAACTAACTAACTAACTAACTAACTACTAACTAACTACTACTAACTACTAACTAACTAACTAACTAACTAACTAACTAACTAACTAACTAACTAACTAACTACTAACTAACTAACTAACTAACTAACTAACTAACTAACTAACTAACTAACTAACTAACTAACTAACTAACTAACTAACTAACTAACTAACTAACTAACTAACTAACTAACTAACTAACTAACTAACTAACTAACTAACTACTAACTAACTAACTAACTAACTAACTAACTAACTAACTAACTAACTAACTAACTAACTAACTAACTAACTAACTAACTAACTAACTAACTAACTAACTAACTAACTAACTAACTACTAACTAACTACTAACTAACTAACTAACTAACTAACTAACTAACTAACTAACTAACTACTAACTAACTAACTAACTAACTAACTAACTAACTACTAACTAACTAACTAACTAACTAACTACTAACTAACTAACTACTAACTAACTACTAACTAACTAACTAACTAACTAACTAACTAACTAACTAACTACTAACTAACTAACTAACTAACTAACTAACTACTAACTAACTACTAACTAACTAACTAACTAACTACTAACTAACTAACTAACTAACTAACTAACTAACTAACTAGCTAACTAACTACTAACTAACTAACTAACTACTAACTAACTAATTACTAACTAACTAACTAACTAACTAACTAACTAACTAACTAACTAACTAACTAACTAACTAACTAACTAAGTAACTAACTAACTAACTAACTAACTAACAAACTAACTAACTAACCACTAACTAACTAACTAACTAACTAACTAACTAACTTACTAACTAACTAACTAACTAACTAACTAACTAACTAACTAACTAACTAACTAACTAACTAACTAACTAACCAACTAACTAATTAACTGACCAACTACTAAAGAAACTTGAACTTGAAATTAATTGACTGAATTACAAATTTTATCACATTTGTAAACATAGGTTTTAAACAACGCTTTAGTTAAGTCAATTAAATGAATATTAAAGAACAAATAAAACTCGTTGATTGAAAATAAACTGACCCGTGCTAAAACCGATTATCTCAATCACATCTGGGATTCAAAATAGCGTGTCTTGAGGTTATAACTGCTAAAGAACAACTTTGTTTATAAACTGTTGTATGTCATGTTATAAACTGTATGTCTGTCAACTTCAAAATAAAGGCTTAACTACCTAAAGCTTGAAAACTCATGATTTTCGGTGTATTCTCCTGGTATTTATACTCTACACTACTAGTTCTAGTGCGGAGGGTATTATGCTTTATATATATTGTCTATAACTCTCCACTACCAGAGGATGTTGCAATCGCCTCAAAATCAATTTTTGATTCAAACTAATTATGTCTGTCCATCCATCAACTGCAACGTATGATATCTCAGCAATTTTAGCAGATTTTTAAAGCTTTTCTACCAAACTAAAAGTATAAGGTATTTAATAGCCATAATACATTATTATAAATAATTTGTCATTTTATATGACAATTCCATTTCAATAATACACACAATTATATCTTTCAAACAATTTTACTAATAAATCTTATTAATAGCAAAAGAATGAATATTATTTGACTTTCATTTTTACATTTTCATAAATAATTTATTTCAGTGTCTGTCTCTTAAGTGGCGAATATTATACTGTGATAACATAATAATCATTTATTATATAATATATAAGATATGATTTACTAAAACTAACTAAAACACCTGGAGTGAAATTTAATCTTAACGAATAGTTTTTGGGTGAAAAATTACATACATACAAACACACAACGACAGCAGACAGACAGACAGACGACATTAGTAGTATGTACTTACTAAAATATAAGTAGTTAATAAATGGTTGGTTAGAGTCCATTAAAAGGAACTTGAGACCGTAGAATAAGAGATAGAGAGAATAATAATGTGCTAAAATACCTATAAATATTACAAATATAAATATGTAAACGTAATAACTTTAGGGATGTATGCAATTTGTAGACAACACACTCATACAATCATCCTTAAAATCATAAGAGTTCAAGAACTTTTACTTATAACATCCTTGTTGAAGAATAATTTTTGTTCTAGTAGTTTGAGTGTGAGTATGTGTACATGTGTAATACAAATACTAATAAACAAATAATCGCATTAGCTAAGTGTGGAAATATGCAACTGCTACTCTCCTACCAACCCTAGCTACAATGCGAAACTACTAAAGTCTTGTAGTTGCAAAATGGATATCCTTGTAAATCCTGGTGACGGTGCCGAATAAGCTATTGGAGCTTCGCCGTCTTCTACTAGGTAACGGCCCAATGATGATTCATTACAAATTATCACAATTTACTCTGCAATAGTTTAAATAACTACTCTTAAAGTAAGAGAAAGCTTTAAAGAAAGCTCTAAATTTAATCCTCTAGATTACTTCGGGAGTCTTGTTTGGTTTTGTAAAACATATAAACTCGATTTGGGTAATGTTCTGCTTAAAAGCAGGTCTTTGACTCCTGGTAAAACTACCGGGTTATTCTCCAGTTTAAGTAGCTTTATTCGAATATATTTTCGAATGTGTGTTTGTGTGTGCTTAAGAAGTTTTAGAATTTAGTTTTAGTTAATATTAAGGATAACGTGTTACTAATTAAGATTTTATAGATTAAATCTTTACAAACGTTAGTTTTTGTTAAGAGTCTGGAAATAGTATATTAAAACACCTTTATGGCAACTTAAGTAAATATTATAAAATTTTGTACACAAAGGCAGTTATAAATCTGATTCTCTTAAACCTCTCTTAAGCGTTAGCAATCGCTGGTGTATGGCAACAATCCAGATATCGTTATTTATTGTATTCCGATATCATTATTAATTCATGAATTTCTTTTAGGACTTGATCAATTATTGGTTGATCCGGGAAATATTTCGCTGAATTTTTGTGTGTGTACAACATATTCGTGATAAATTTGGTCCTGATAAGTTTATTTGTTAATGTGTTATGTCCGTTTAATTGATTTTCTGAAGTGGACCTTATATGGGAGCTTTGATCAATTGTGGACCAGGTTGGATACAGGTTTTTGTTGATAATATGATTTTTATTGGTATGAGATTGATAGGTATTTTCTCTATTTTCTCGGACTATATAGTCTGTAGGGGCTATGTTAAAATTTTGAACCGATTCTAATGTTTAGGCTTATGTTTGCCAAATTTTTGCTGTAGATAGAAAAGCTATCAGAGATGGAGTGTGTCCTTTGGTTAGTATTCTAGTCTGTTAGGCAGGAGTTTGTGGGTACGGTTCCCGGCTAAGGTAAGGGAGAACACAACAGACCCGATGTTTGGATTAATGTAACATACATCCTCCTCTTCCTAACTACTAACTACTAACTACTAACTAACTACTAACTACTAACTAACTAACTAAAAAACGAACTAACTAACTAACTACTACTAACTAACTAACTAACTAACTAACTAACTAACTAACTAACTAACTAACTAACTAACTAACTAACTAACTAACTAACTAACTAACTAACTAACTAACTAACTAACTAACTAACTAACTAACTAACTAACTAACTAACTAACTAACTAACTAACTAACTAACTAACTAACTAACTAACTACTACTAACTAACTAACTAACTAACTAACTAACTAACTAACTAACTAACTAACTACTAACTAACTAACTAACTAACTAACTAACTAACTAACTAACTAACTAACTAACTAACTAACTAACTAACTAACTACTAACTAACTAACTAACTAACTAACTAACTAACTAACTAACTAACTAACTAACTAACGACTAACTAACTAACTAACTACAACTAACTAACTAACTAACTACTAACTAACTAACTAACTACTAACTAACTAACTAACTAACTAACTAACTAACTAACTAACTAACTAACTAACTACACTAACTACTAACTAACTAACTAACTACTAACTAACTAACTACTACTAACTAACTAACTAACTAACTAACTAACTACTAACTAACTAACTAACTAACTAACTAACTAACTAACTAACTACTAACTAACTAACTAACTAACTAACTAACTAACTAACTAACTAACTAACTAACTAACTAACTAACTACTAACTAACTAACTAACTAACTAACTAACTAACTAACTAACTAACTAACTAACTAACTAACTAACTAACTAACTAACTAACTAACTAACTACTAACTAACTAACTAACTAACTAACTAACTAACTAACTAACTAACTAACTAACTAACTAACTAACTAACTAACTAACTAACTAACTAACTAACTAACTAACTAACTAACTACTAACTAACTAACTAACTAACTAACTAACTAACTAACTAACTAACTACCGAACTAACTAACTAACTAACTAACTAACTACTAACTAACTAACTAACTAACTAACTAACTAACTAACTAACTAACTAACTAACTAACTACTAACTAACTAACTAACTAACTAACTAACTAACTAACTAACTAACTAACTAACTAACTAACTAACTAACTAACTAACTAACTAACTAACTAACTAACTAACTAACTACTAACTAACTAACTAACTAACTAACTAACTACTAACTAAAACTACTACTAACTAACTAACTACTAACTAACTAACTAACTAACTCTAACTAACTAACTAACTAACTAACTAACTAACTACTAACTAACTAACTAACTAACTAACTAACTAACTAACTAACTAACTAACTAACTATACTAACTAACTAACTACTAACTAACTAACTAACTAACTAACTAACTAACTAACTACTACTAACTAACTAACTACTAACTAACTACTAACTAAACTAACTAACTAACTAATTAGATTAGTTCAGTGGCCATTCAACTGACTGTTCTTCGGACTTTAGATCAGTCTATTAATTAGTCTTCTGAGCCGCTTCCTGGCTAGTCTTATGACTCGTTCACTGACCCCTCTAATGATTAGTCTTTGGACTAGTCTGTTCATTACCATATTAGCTAAACGTGGACAGAAAGTCCCTCAAAAGTAGAAAAGTACTGAATTTTCCACCTTTCCTCATAAATTTCGAGAGAATCTTTGTAAAAAGTTACGATTTCTTAGACTACGATTCAGTTCTGGTGTTTGGGCTATCTTTTACGCTGGAGTTTCTGCTTTAGCAAAATTTTGTGTTATCGTAAGTCACTTTAAGGATAAAATGCTTTTAATTTGACTTCATATAAATTTAAGTTTATTTTGTTTAATACCCGGTTCGCGGTTATCATGACTCAGCTAACTCCGCTATTTAAATTACATCAAAATTAATAAAATATTAAAATTTCCCAAACTAAAGCATGTGCCTTGCAACATTTTTCTAAAATTCAATTTGTTGATGTTGAAAGAGAAAAAATACAACAAAAAATAAATTATTGTGGCAGTTAATGAAATTGTCATTTCAATTTGGTAAATCCCAAACACCAAAAGAGTAAAGTAATCTAAAATAAACCAAAACAAACAACAATGTCTAAAAAAGAACATTAAGAGATAAAAAAAAAAATTACAACACTATGTCGAAGGAAAAAAAAAACTAGGTAGAGTGAATGCAATTTGCCAACAATTTGATTGAATGGGATTCGATTTGATTCGATTTACAACCAATTTTTTTTGTTTGTTTGTTGTTAAAGCAAAAGACACAGTAACCATCAGCAGCAGCAGACGTGTAGAGCAACGTATCATCATCAATGATTTTCGAAACTCAGGAGTGCCTTTAGTTTCTGTTTATTTTGATGTAGATGTTTGTTTTTTCTTTTATTTTTCATGATACAATTATTCAGAGAGTGAATATTGACAAAAAGCAACGAAATAAATAAATAAAATTGTTATTAGCAATGGAATGTAAATTACCCGGGTAGAGTATTGTCAAACATACACACATACATATGTATGTTTATATACATATGTATGTATGTAAATATTATTTCGTCTCTTGTTTTACATGTAAATTGATGTTGTTTGTAGATTTTCCGTATTGATTGCTGAATGCTGAAGTTGACGATATATTGATGTTGATAGTGTTGTTATTAATGTTGGCAATTGTTGCTGTTGCTGCTGCAGATAATATTCAGGTGTCTTTCTGACTGTTTTTTTTTTGATAGTGATTATTAAATTTCCATTAATGTGTTAACTTAGTACATATAGTAGAGAAGTCATACACATACATTTATTACACACATACATATTTATCATAAATATGTATAAATTGTATGTATGTATGTATTTTTATCTTAATTTATATGTTACAATTTATGTAAATATTTTATAAATTAAAATCATATAAAAATATTTCTATAATCAATTCATTTATTCAAGTAAATTTTCCAAAATTAAACCGTAAATTTTGTCAAAAACAATTTTGTTTTATGTAACCGCCTTTGAAATTTTCCTGGGGAAATATGATTTTTCATATGTAATCGTTTTTTGTTTTTGTTTTAGTAATAATAGTAGCGGCATGTTACAGCCTTTAATTAAAGTTTGAAAATTTTTGTTGTCTTTCGTTTTTACCAACAATTTAATAGTTATTTTTGATATGGAAATCTGTTCAAATAATATTTTTTGTTTAAATTTAAAATTCCTTTAAAAATTAATATAATAATATAGTTAAATACCTTTAGGTTAGGTTGGAAAATAAATGTATGATAAAACAAATCTGAAGAAATACATCTAGGCCACTAGTGGAGAACTGCTGTGCGCTCATTTACTGAGAAAATTTGGTTGGGAAAAATTTTATATAGTGCTTTATCGTTTTATGTTCCTTTATTTACATACATAGTATATTCCTATTCTAAATCCACAAAAATGTTCATTAAAATTACGAGTTTTCATTAATATAACGACTTTTCATTAATATTACGAATTTTCATTACTATTATATTACTATTATATTATTGAAATTACGAATATTTATTAATATTACGGTTTTTCATTAATATTACGAATTTTCATGAATATTACGAATTTTCATAAATATTACGACTTTTCATTAATATTACGAATTTTCATTAATATTATAAATTTTTATTAAAATTACAAATTTTTATTGAAATTACGAATATTTATTAATATCACGGCTTTTCATAAATATTACGACTTTTCATAAATATTACGAATTTTCATTAAATTATAAATTTTTATTAAAATTACGAATTTTTATTGAAATTATGAATATTTATTAATATTACGGCTTTTCATTAATATTACGAATTTTCATAAATATAACGACTTTTCATTAATATTACGAAGTTTCATTAATATTATAAATTTTTATTAAAATTACGAATTTTTATTGAAATTACGAATATTTATTAATATTGCGTCTTTTCCTTAATATTACGAATTTTCATAAATATTACGACTTTTCATAAATATTACGAATTTTCATAAATATTAGGAATTTTCATTAATATTATAAATTTTTATTAAAATTACGAAATTTTATTGAAATTACGAATATTTATTAACATTACGACTTTTCATTAATATTACGAATTTTCATTTATATTACGACTTTTCATTAATATTACGAAATGTGTTAAATAATGAATTTTCTTAAATATTTAGAATTTGTTATAAAATGTCTATATGTATGTATTAGGGTGATCGACTCGATTTTTCAACCGGTTTTAAAACCGGTTTTTTCTGCTTTACCAGTGTCGGTTTTTTCTAAATGTTGATTTTTCGAATATCGAATAACCCGGTTTTTTCACTTTTTAAAAACCGGTTTCGAATACTTTTATTTGCTTTGTATTCAAAGATTATTTAAATGAAATTTTGAAGTAAATAATACAGCCCGTTTAAATTTAAAAATATTCGAGTCCAGGAACTAGGATATATTTTTCTAAAGCACCATTGGTTAAACTTTTCTGATTTTCCTAATTAATTAAAAAATTTTATTTGTAAAATTGATAACTGTTTAATAAAATTTTATTAATCTTAAGATTATATTCCAATTACAATAATTAATTTACCGCTGAAATATTATGGAAGTGTTGGAATGCCTATGAAAATTTCCTAAAAGGGCTTTAGAATAAGCTAGGATTACATAGTACCTTATGTTTAACAGCAGTGTCCACTTTTTTCCTAATTTTTTTTTATATTAAAGAAATAATGTAAATCAGACGACTAGATCTAAAGTTATAATCTGCTAAACTGTTAAAAATCATTTCGGGCCATGTTTTATTAATCAAATTTAATCATAAACATTAATTTCTTCAAATTAACATATATTTTTTTATTTATTATGAAAAACCGGTTAACCGGTTTTTTCTGAATTTGAAAAATATCAACCGGTTTTTTTGAAATGTCAACTATTCGAACTATTCGAAAACCGGTTTTTGGAAAATGTCGAATAATCGACATTATATATTAAAAAAAGTGTGTTTATTTGTGTGTGGACTGCTAAACCGAATTTCCTGAAATTTTCACAATGTCTTTTTGTATGTACAGAAGGAACTAGGAGTATTAATTATACTCTATACCACTATAGTGGGTAGGGTATTAACAGGCATGGGAGGTAATGATTACATTTTCAATTACAATTACATTTGAAGTAATTGTAATTGAAGATTTAACAATTACAATTATTTGTAATTGTAATTGAAGTTTCGCCAATTACAATTACTTGTAATTGTAATTGAAGTTTATCCAATTGTAATTACTTGTAATTGAAGTTTTGCCAATTACAATTACTTTAAATTGTAATTGAAGAATTTCCAGTTACAATTCAACTGTCCGTCCATCTGTCTGTATGTCCATGTAAACCTTGTGCGCACGCTACATGTCGCAATTTTGAAGATAATTTGATGAAATTTGGCACATACTCTTCTTTTGACTGAAGGATGAAGGCTATTAGAAATGGTTAAAATCGCACCATTATTCCGCATAGCCCCCATACAACTGTACTCCCCGAATAGAGCTTTTGAGTTCATAAATATGTTAAATGTTGCAGATTTTGGTAATGATCGGTCGGACATGCCCGACTATAAATTCTTACTTTATTTTTAAATGGGCGAGATGCCACGGCCAAATACAAATACACATCTACGGAACGGTAACAGCTAGAGTCCTCAAATTTTTATATGAACAACTTTGACATCTATGTCTATGAATATATGGGGATCAAATGGAGCTTGTGACACCTCCCATATAAAGAAAATCTTAAATTAACATATCTGAGAAAATAAAACAGCTAAAGTCCTCAAATTTGTTTCGGAGCCACTTTAGTACCAACAATAAAATTTAGGACATAAAATAAGCGAACTAGCAATAGGGGGCGTGGCTGCTCCCATATGATTTAAATAGAAAAATTCATTTATCTAAGAAACTATTAGAGCTAAAATCTTAAAATTTATCACGAATAACTTAAACATTCATGTCAATATTTAGGGAAAAAAATGGGCGGACTTTTTTTTAGGGAGTTTGGGACCTTCCATGTGAATTAAATACTATTAATGCCTATATCTATGAAACTATTACAGCTAAAATCGTGAAATTTTACTCGAACAACTTTGACATCCACGACGACATTTGGTTAATAAATTTGTGGACTAGCAATAGGGGGCGTGTCACCTCCCTTATGTATTAAACACAAAAAAGGTGTATATCTGAAAAACTATTAGAGTTAAAATAGTGAAATTTTGCTCGAACAACTATGACATGCATGTGAACATTTCCGTAATAACTTGGCGAACTAGCAATAGGGGTCGTGGTACCTCCCATATGTATTAAGTGCAAAAATTCGTATATCTGGGAAACTATTAGAGCTAAAATCCTCAAATTTTACACAAATAACTTTCACATTCATGTGAACATTTTGAGGGAAAATGGGCGATCTTAACATATGAATTAAATACAAAAATTTGTATATCGTGTGTGCCGAATCTTAAATCTAGGTTCAATGTTATAAAATATTTAAAAAGTACGTTTGGAAAAAGTTCCAATATGTCCCCTTTTATAGGTTATCATTTAGTTTGGTAGATGTAGAGGCTTAATTTTAATATTAACAAAGCAATAACGTCCAATAGTCCAAGAGAAACTATAGAACTCTACAGATGGCAAGGAGTCCTTTAAATAGTACAAGTATCGATATTATTATTAAGTAATGCAAAAGGTAATGAGTTATTCGATTTGAAAGAAGCATTAATTCACAGCAAAGTGTCTTGTATCTAGAGTAATAGATAAAAAGGGGTTTCGGTGTAATAATTAAAATTAAAAAAAAATTAGATAAAATCAAGAGATTAAACTACATAGAATATAAAAGACCTAAAATACTTGTTTTTGTTTTTCACTTAAAATTTATCTTCCATCTTTTATATTTTTTTGCTAAAACTTTTTAAAAAAACTTTTTGTGATTTTACCAACATTAGCATATTTGTAGCCTTTTTTTTTACTCGAAAATAATCTTTATAATTTAATTTTAAGTTCAATCAAATCATAATAAAATATTAGATCACAATCGAAAAAAATAAAAATCACAAAAAAAAATAGATCTAACATCAAAAAAAGTAGAATAAAAATAAACAAACAACCCTTAAACAATTAACCCCTCAAAATAATAAAAACAACAACAACAACAATATCTCGGCAGTAGTAGTGGCAGTAGTAAAAATATGACTAAATTTGTAGCACCATAATAAATTATTATCTTAAAATGGTAATCGGATATTTTACGCACTAAACATATTTATTTCCATTCACTAGTAAGCAACACAAACGTGCAGCAGTACTCTCTTACTCCACAAAGGACTTTATTTCGGAAAATATAGAACGTAATGCTAATAGAATAAAATATTAATGCATCTGTTAAGGGAACAAGGGGGAAACAAATAGACATTATCAATAAATGTTCCCTTTTGGTTGAAGGATGCTGTTACCATGTAGAGCATTTTTTGGCGTAAAAGTTATCTTTAGCTTTTTATCTCGTTTTCTGTTAAAAGTGAATAAATACAAGATTTATAATGATTTTATTATTATTGAGGATTGTTCTTTTTGGCTTTTGTTTCATTCTTTCGCGGCAGATTTTTGTGTTAACAGTTTTAGACATATGTTGCTAAAGGATGATGATGATGATGTAGTTGTTGTTGATAGTAAAATAGATAAAATTTTGTGATTCACTGTTTACGTACTTACACACATAAGTATGAATGTATATATGTAGGTTTATGTTTACTTACAAGGATGTGTGGCTGCAAAAGGATATTCCAGCGTAGGCAAACGAGGTGGATGCGGACCACAGGGATGTAAAGCGGGTGGACATTGATAACAAAACATGCCTCTTCCCGCAGCAGCAGGACCCAACTGTAAAAGAAAAACAACCAAAATTTAATCGAAATATTCTAAAAATTTCATAAAAATAACATCAAAAATATATAAATAATACAAATTATTAAAATTATTCGAATAATCGTTAAAATTTTAACTTCATATGCCCTAAATTAGGAGTAAATTATTAAAAATGTAAAAAAACTAATAAAAAAACAAAATTTTTTAGCGAATAAAATATTATTCGAATAATTTCAAACGAATAATCGGTTTAAAATATAACTATTTTACAGCAAAATTGTATTTTAACATTAAAATTATAAAAATAGGCAAAAAATATACAAAAAGAAAAGGAGTTTTGTAACGAATAAAATATTATTCGAATAATTTTAAACGAATAATCGTTAAAAATCATAAAATTTCCTCCCAAAAAATTTTCTTGGATAGAAAATAACATAATTTTTGTAAGAAATTTTGCATTCATAACGAATAATAGAAATATTCGAATAATTTGGAACGAATAAAAAAGTATTCGAATAATTGATAACGAATAATCGCAAAATTTTAAAATGTTCTTTTGAAAATTACAAGAGTTTGGAAAATTATGAAATAAAACATAATTTTTTTAACGAATAAAATATTATTCGAATAATTGCAAACGAATAATCGGTTTTTAAAGTACTTATATACAATGAAAACTTCTTTTAATTATAAAAATTAAAAAAAAATTCTGAAAATTTAAAAAAATTAAACGAGTTTTGTAGCGAATAAAATATTATTCGAATAACTACAAACGAATAATCGGTAAAAAACATAAAATTTCCTCTCAAAAATGTTTCTTGGATAGAAAATATGAGAATTTTTTAAAGAAATTTTACATTCATAATGAATTATAAAAATATTCGAATAATTTGGAACGAATAAACAAAAATATTCGAATAATTCATAACGAATAATCGTAAACAAGTTAAAATTTATGTTTTATAAATCACAAGAATTATGAAAATTATTGAATAAAACATATTTTTTGCGAATAAAATATTATTCGAATAATTAAAAACGAATAATCGATTTTTAAAGTACTCATATACATTAAAAACTTCTTTTAATATAAAAAATACAAAAATGCTAAAAATTTACAGGAATTAAACGAATTTTAAAGCGAATAAAATAATATTCGAATAATTGTAAACGAATAATCGTAAAAAAATATAAAATTTTCTCCCAAAAAAGTTTCTTGGATAGAAAATAACATAATTTTTGTAAGAAATTTTACATTCATAACAAATAATAAAAATATTCGAATAATTTGGAACGAATTAAAAAATATCCGAATAATTACTGACAAATAATCTTAAAAAAAGTTAAAATATATGTTTCCAAAATCACAAGAGTTATAAAAATTCTTAAATAAAAGAAAATTTTTAACGATTAAAATATTATTCGAATAATTTGTAAACGAATAATCGATTGAAAATGTCACAATTTACAGTAAAAACTTATTTTAATATGAAAAATAGGAAAATATGATTAAAATCTACACTAAATAAGAAATTTTTGTAGCGAATAAAATATTATTCGTATAATTGTAAACGAATAATCGTTAAAAATGTGTCAAATTTCCTCTCTGAAATGATTTTTGTATATAAGACAAGATAATTTTTGCAAGAAATTTTACATTCTTAACGAATAATAAAACTGTTCGAATAATTTGGAACGAATAAAAAAATATTCGAATAATTACTAACGAATAATCACAAAATTTTAAAATTTTTGTTTTAAGAATTATAAGAGTTATGAAAATTATTAAATAAAACTAAATTTGTTAGCGATTGAAATATTATTCGAATAATTACAAACGAGTAATCGGTTTTAAAAGTACAGGTTTATAACAATAACCTTTTTTTAATATAAAAAGTAAAGAAATATGATAAAATGTATAAAAAAAGGAAACTTTTGTAGCGAATAAAATATTATTCGTATAATTGTAAACGAATAATCGGTAAAAAATATCAAATATCATCTCTAAAATGTTTTTGGTAATATAAACTAATATAACTTATGTAAGAACTTTTACATTCATAACGAATACAAAAATATTCGAATAATTAGTAACGAATAAAAAGAATATTCGAATAATTAATAACGATTAATCGTTAAAAATTTCAACATTTTTGTTTCCAAAATCAAATGGATTAAATAAAACAAAATTTGTTTGCGAATTATATATAATTCGAATAATTATGAACGAATAATCGTTAAAAAATCGTTTTAAATTTATTTTAAAAAATGCTTTTTATAAAATGCATTAAGACCATTGGAAATTATACAAAGTTTTGTAGCGAATAAAATATTATTCGAATAATTGCAAACGAATAATCGGTATAAAAAAGTATCTAAAACTTCTTTTAATATAAACAATATGCTGCTTAGGCATAAAAACTGTTAAAAAATTATCTAAAATTTAGTAACGAATAAAATATTCGAATAATTAAGAACGAATAATCGTTAAAAATTATTAAATTTCTTTTCAAAAATGCTTTTTATATACAAATTTTAAGGAATAAAAAACTCTGCGAATAATTAGTAACGAATAAAATAATATTCGAATAATTAATAACGAGTAATCGTACATGTTTTAAACAAGAATCATAAACGTAGTCAACTTAAAACCCTTTAGATTTTATATAAATATATTTTCATATTTTTATAAATTTTTATAAAAAAGTAGATTTTACAACAATAACTATTTTCATTATACATTTTTTTGTAAATTTTCAATCACGCTTTAAGCTGAATCAATAATAATTTATTTTAGAAATTCAATTGATATTCAATTATTATGCGGCATAATATTAAAGTAATTGAAAAAATTACATCAATAAAAACCCCGGTGGCAATTACAACGAAACAGCGAAACAAGGGGACAACGAGAGTAAAAAGGGTGGACTCAATATAAGTATATGGGTGCCATAGACCCAAACACATACAAGTTTATTTTGTATAAAACTAATGAAAAGCGTACGAAAACATATACATTGAAAACCAAGTATTTTCTTTTACTAATGAAAATAAATCATTAAGTCTCGGAGAAGTAATTTTAAGCGAGGCTGGGTGTAAGTAAACGTATAAATAATAAATATATTTTTCATTTAATAGTTTTTATTTGTCTTGAATAAAAAAAAGGCGGTAAATGTAACATTTTATATTTTATCTTTTGTCAGTGAGTTAATATTGTCAATTGCACCTTTAATTCGATTCAATTAGAATCAATTATTGTTAGTTTTATTTTTTCTTTATTCATTATTATTTACAATACACATATTGAAATATTTATAAATATAAACTTTATTTTAAAATTTTACATAAAGACTGTTGTTAAGATCACTGTCATAAATGTCAGCGCCCAACATGTTTTGTTGTATGTTGCAAAGGGGAGAATTACATATAATTTAAATGCATCCAGTCAACAGTTTCAGTCACTTTCCTCTTGTCTTGCCTCAAGTAGAGTTGCATTCGTTAAGTTTTCATGCTGTAGCTGTTAGTTCGGGGTTTGTTTTGTTGGGCTTGGAATATGAAATTGTATTGTATTGTCATTGTTATATTGTCATTTTCTTAATTTATCAGTTTGTATGTATAAATTGATTAAATTGTCCTCAAACAAAGCAATTGCTTTAAATTAATTTCATTTTATTCATTTTTCTTTTTGCTCATCTTTTCACCGCACATGCATTTAATTTATATTGCTGCAGAGAAGCAAGTAGTTTCGATGCATTTTTATAAATTTGCTATTGGTCTATTTTTGAAGGAGTAGAGAATAGGGCTTGGAGTTGAGAGTATTTCCAACTGGCCTGAGTCTTCCAAGACAATTGGATCTTATCTGCGAAGCGAACAGTTCAGGTCTAGTTGCAGTTCATTTCAGTTCTAGTTCGGTTCTAGTTCAGTTCTAGTTCAGTTCTAGTTCAGTTCTAGTTCAGTTCTAGTTCAGTTCTAGTTCAGTTCTAGTTCAGTTCTAGTTCAGTTCTAGTTCAGTTCTAGTTCAGTTCTAGTTCAGTTCTAGTTCAGTTCTAGTTCAGTTCTAGTTCAGTTTCTAGTTCATTCTAGTTCAGTTCTAGTTCAGTTTCTAGTTCAGTTCTAGTTCAGTTCTAGTTCAGTTCTAGTTCAGTTCTAGTTCAGTCTAGTTCAGTTCTAGTTCAGTTCTAGTTCAGTTCTAGTTCAGTTCTAGTTCAGTTCTAGTTCAGTTCTAGTTCATTCGTTCAGTTTCTAGTTCAGTTTTCTAGTTCAGTTCTAGTTCAGTTCTAGTTCAGTTCTAGTTCAGTTCTAGTTCAGTTCTAGTTCAGTTCTAGTTCAGTTCTAGTTCAGTTCTAGTTCAGTTCTAGTTCAGTTCTAGTTCAGTTCTAGTTCAGTCTAGTTCAGTTCTAGTTCAGTTCTAGTTCAGTTCTAGTTCAGTTCTAGTTCCAGTTCTAGTTCAGTGCTAGTTCAGTCTAGTTCAGTTCTAGTTCAGTTCTAGTTCAGTTCTAGTTCAGTTCTAGTTCAGTTCTAGTTCAGTCTAGTTCAGTTCAGTTCTAGTTCAGTTCTAGTTCAGTTCTAGTTCAGTTTTAGTTCAGTTCTAGTTCAGTTCTAGTTCAGTTCTAGTTCAGTTCTAGTTCAGTTCTAGTTCAGTTCTAGTTTCAGTTCTAGTTCAGTTCTAGTTCAGTTCTAGTTCAGTTCTAGTTCAGTTCAGTTCAGTTCAGTTCTAGTTCAGTTCTAGTTCAGTTTAGTTCAGTTCTAGTTCAGTTCTAGTTCAGTTCAGTTCTAGTTCAGTTCTAGTTCAGTTCTAGTTCAGTTCTAGTTCAGTTCTAGTTCAGTTCTAGTTCAGTTCTAGTTCAGTTCTAGTTCAGTTCTAGTTCAGTTCAGTTCAGTTCTAGTTCAGTTCTAGTTCAGTTCTAGTTCAGTTCTAGTTCAGTTCTAGTTCAGTTCTAGTTCAGTTCTAGTTCAGTTCTAGTTCAGTTCTAATTCAGTTCTAGTTCAGTTCTGGTACAGTTCTAGTTCAGTTCTAGTTCAGTTCTAGTTCAGTTCTAGTTCAGTTCTAGTTCAGTTCTAGTTCAGTTCTAGTTCAGTTCTAGTTCAGTTCTGGTTCAGTTCTAGTTCAGTTCTGGTACAGTTCTAGTTCAGTTCTAGTTCAGTTCTAGTTCAGTTCTAGTTCAGTTCTAGTTCAGTTCTAGTTCAGTTCTAGTTCAGTTCTAGTTCAGTTCTAGTTCAGTTCTAGTTCAGTTCTAGTTCAGTTCTAGTTCAGTTCAGTTCTAGTTCAGTTCTAGTTCAGTTCTAGTTCAGTTCTAGTTCAGTTGTAGTTCAGTTCTAGTTACAGTTCTAGTTCAGTCTAGTTCAGTTCTAGTCAGTTCTAGTTCAGTTCTAGTTCAGTTCTAGTTCAGTTCTAGTTCAGTTCTAGTTCAGTTCTAGTTCAGTTCTAGTTTCAGTTCTAGTTCAGTTTAGTTCAGTTCTAGTTCAGTTCTAGTTCAGTTCTAGTTCAGTTCTAGTTCAGTTCTAGTTCAGTTTTAGTTCTGTTTTAGTTCTGCTCTAGTAAGCCCTCGACTCACTATTAAAATCCATAATTTTTTGGAACATTTTAATATTTAAGTCATTTTATATATTCAAATTTCTAATAATCCTATATAAGTAAAATCTATAAAATGACGAACATTTTCATTATCATTATCAAACAATTTGCAATAAATTAAACATATTTTTATGCTCAATTGTTCAACATCATTTGTACAAAATACTTACAGGTATAAACAAACACGCATTAACTAAAGTTATATGAAAATAATCCAAATAATATATTTGAAAAAAAATGTGTAAAATTCAAATATTCATTTAGAAATCAACTAAAACTAATTGCTTAACACCTCTGCTCCCCATGCGTCAAAAATTACAAACGAGGCGAGAACTATAATAGCAATAAAATCAACATTTACACCCTGAACAACAGCAGCCAACTTACACATACGTACATGTAACTATAAATAATATTAATAAAACACCTGAGTCCAAGGGAGAAGCCAAAAAATGGGCGGCCACTTTAACATTCCCTGGTTGTAAACCCAAAAAGCCAAGTTTTGTGGTTACAAGTAGAAAAAAACATTTTTCATAGTAAAAATTATAAACTACGGGACTAATATAGGGTATGTAAGTGTGTCTGAGTGTGTGTGTGCAGGGAGTAGCACATTTATTTTGGTTTCATATTACCAGGCACCTGGGGTCCCAGTTTATTTAATATTTTACTTCTGCTTTGCACGACGTGTGTGTGTGTATACAAAGGATATAAAATTCCATTAGAGATGAAGTGTCGTGTGTAAATTTTGCATAATTTTTTGTGTTACAAGTGTATAGTGTTATTTTTTTCTGCCACCCTTTTTATCCCACCAAAAATAATAGTAATAAAATGTAAAATTCATTAAATAAATGATGAACAGGAAAATGTTTAATTTGTTACAAATGGAAATTTTATAATATTTATTTAGAAGGGACCTTTGCAATACCAACACACACACACACAATCACTTTCTCATACAGCCACATATTTGTGACCAGGATGTTATAGAGAGATGCTAATAAGGCACAGTGGGTCGGTTTTAGTTCTGTTCTAGTTCTATTCTAGTTCTGTTCTAGTTCTGTTCTAGTCTGTTCTAGTTCTAGTTCTGTTCTAGTTCTGTTCTAGGTTTCTGTTCTAGTTCTGTTTCTAGTTCTGTTCTAAGGTGTCGGTTCTAGTTCTGTCTAGTTCTGTTCTAGTTCTGTTCTAGTTCTGTTCTAGTTCTGTTCTAGTTCTGTTCTAGTTCTGTTCTAGTTCTGTTCTAGTTCTGTTCTAGTTTCTGTTTCTAGTTCTGTTCTAGTTCTTTTAGTTCTGTTCTAGTTCTGTTCTAGTTCTGTTCTAGTTCTGTTCTAGGTTCTGTTCTAGTTCTGTTCTAGTTCTGTTTCCTAGTTCTGTTCTAGTTCTGTTCTAGTTCTGTTCTAGTTCTGTTCTAGTTCTGTTCTAGTTCTGTTCTAGTTCTGTTCTAGTTCTGTTCTAGTTCGGTTCTAGTTCTGTTCTAGTTCTGTTCTAGTTCTGTTCTAGTTCTGTTCTAGTTCTGTTCTAGTTCTGTTCTAGTTCTGTTCTAGTTCTGGTTCTAGTTCTGTTCTAGTTCTGTTCTAGTTCTGTTCTAGTTCGTTCTAGTTCTGTTCTAGTTCTGTTCTAGGTTCTGGTTTCTAGTTCTGTTCTAGTTCTGTTCTAGTTCTGTTCTAGTTCTGTTCTAGTTCTGTTCTAGTTCTGTTCTAGTTCTGTTCTAGTTCTGTTCTAGTTCTGTTCTAGTTCTGTTCTAGTTCTGTTCTAGTTCTGTTCTAGTCTGTTCTAGTTCTGTTCTAGTTCTGTTCTAGTTCTGTCTAGTTCTGTTCTAGTTCTGTTCTAGTTCTGTTCTAGTTCTGTTCTAGTTCTGTTCTAGTTCTGTTCTAGTTCTGTTCTAGTTCTGTTCTAGTTCTGTTCTAGTTCTGTTCTAGTTCTGTTCTAGTTCTGTTCTAGTTCTGTTCTAGTTCTGTTCTAGTTCTGTTCTAGTTCTGTTCTAGTTCTGTTCTAGTTCTGTTCTAGTTCTGTTCTAGTTCTGTTCTAGTTCTGTTCTAGTTCTGTTCTAGTTCTGTTCTAGTTCTGTTCTAGTTCTGTTCTAGTTCTGTTCTAGTTTCTGTTCTAGTTCTGTTCTAGTTCTGTTCTAGTTCTGTTCTAGTTCTGTTCTAGTTCTAGTTCTAGTTCTGTTCTAGTTCTGTTCTAGTTCTGTTCTAGTTTTCTGTTCTAGTTCTGTTCTAGGTTATGTTCTAGTTATGTTCTAGTTCTGTTCTAGTTCTGTTCTAGTTCTGTTCTAGTTCTGTTCTAGTTCTGTTCTAGTTCTGTTCTAGTTCTGTTTTCTAGTTCTGTTCTAAGTTCTAGTTCTGTTCTAGTCGTTCTAGTTCTGTTCTAGTTCTGTTCTAGTTCTGTTCTAGTTCTGTTCTAGTTCTGTTTCTAGTTCTGTTCTAGTTCTGTGTCTAGTTCTGTTCGAAGTTCTTGTTTCTAGTTCTGTTCTGTTCGAGTTCTGTTCTAGTTCTGTTTCTAGTTCTGTTCTAGTTCTGTTCTAGTTTTGTTCTATTTCTGTTCTAGTTCTGTTCGAGTTCTGTTCTAGGTCTGTTCTAGTTCTGTTCTAGTTCTGTTCTAGTTCTGTTCTAGTTCTGTTACTAGTTCTGTTCTAGTTCTGTTCTAGTTCTGTTCTAGTTCTATACTATTCTGTTCTAGTTCTGTTCTAGTTCTGTTCTAGTTCTGTTCTAATTCTGTTCTAGTTGTCCCACTGTGTTGCTTTGATGTAACGCAAATGGTCTATGGTTTGTCTGTAATATGGTACTCATCTGTTTGATGAGGTTGGCTGGTTGCTGATGTCATAATGACATGACATTTCTTTACAGCATATGAATTAATTTTAAATTAATTATTTATGCAGTTATTATTGAAAAATGGGGTCTAAGCTAATGTCAGGTGCTTTTCAATAATTCAAAGAAATTAATTTAAATTAATAAACTAAATCTCATGGAAATTGCTTTAAACTAACTAGTAGTTCTTTGCAAGAATTTAATCTTAAATTTTTAATGTTTATTAAATTTTTAACTTATTTAACTTACTGCTTGAAACACTAACAAGTGACTTTAATTCCCCCGTTAAATCCCATATTTTATTGCATTAACTTTTTTCATGATTTTTTTTTTTTTTTTTTTTTTTGTTTAATTTTAATTAAATTTTTGGGTTGACAATGGCAAAAAAGCACGCCATGGTTTGTTTTTGTTGTACGACTTCCATTAACAAAATAAATGCAATTATCCAATTGTAATGCATTTCCGAGACTTGCAACAAGACAATAAAAGTGCACACGCGAAATTCAATTAACATTTCAACACAAATACAATGACGGATAAACGAACACTGTAACAAAATGCCCCTTCTTTTTTAAAATTCAATTCAACAGCAGACAATGAAGTAGAAAATCAGGCGAAAAATATTATCACAGCAACAGCTAACGGCTTAAATCGCAGCTTTTTCTAATATTTTCTAATGTAAACGATTTTTTGTAGTTGTTCTCTTAGTTATATACAAAATTTGTTTTTGGACTTCATTTACGTGGTTTGGTTTTCAAAACATCAATTTGTTTTTTGTTATTTTGCTCGCGTCCCTAATTCCCTAAATGATGTAACATGTTTTTAGGAAGATTAAATTTTGTGGCACACTTTGTCCATTTTGCATAACAGCATAAACACCAGCCAGCATTATAATTTTTTCACCCGACTTTAGCAAATGAACGAACGTATGCCACCACAATAACAAGCATCATTAACATCATCATCATCATCACGATGTTGATCATCATGTATCAGTAACAACAGCATCATCAACATCGCCAACATGATTTCAACTAATTATTGTTGTTGTATCAGTATCGGTTTGTTTTAGTAGTTGTGTGTTTAACTGTATCATTTACATCATCTAATTCAAATGCAAATTCAATCAAAACATGTCCATCATTTACACTCTATCATTGCAAACACTTAAAATTCGTAAATCAACAACAGGCTATAGCAACAACATCATCATCATCACACCAAAACCAAGCAATCATCACACATCATTCATCGCTTTAGTTCTACTCGAATATTGATGTAAATTCTCTATCACTCTAGTCACACGTTACAACGTACACACATACATATGCAAGTTCGTAAGTATGTGGACTTCCTGTTTTATGGTTGTATGTCATGTTAGTCTATTAAAATTCAAATTTTTGAAATTACATTTATAGTTCTAAACCCTTTATCAACCCCCTCCCCCATAACTAACACTGTCATTTGTAGTTTAACTACTAGTGTGAACACACAATTAAATGTGGTCACATTTAGGCCTAAAACTACTAAACTTGACTAAAACCTGTCAGCATCCATACACTGACAAACATACTCTCTAACTCATATTCCATCTAAATTTTAAATAAGATTAATATTTAAAACAAAATTTAGAAAACTTTCAATATTAATTAAAAAACAAATAAACATTTGTCTATGTATGTGAACAGTTATTTTTAAATTTGCAATATGCAAATGTATATTTGTGTGCGTTTTCTAAAATATTAAAATGTTTATATAAATTTTAACTAAATTATAAATTTTTAAAAATTTTTTGTTTTTATTTGTTTGTTGATTCATTCATATTGATATTGGTGCTGGAATGTTGTGAATCTGCAGAGTAAATTATTATTGTCAAATAAACAATTTAATTCAATTAAATTAATTTTTATCAAATATAAATTTACAAACATTTTATTTATTTATTTAATTAATGGCCTCTCATTGGCATATTGTCATTAAGGGAACATTTGGAGCATAAAAATGTTTTGTCGATTTTTTTATAGAAACTAGTTTTGAAATTTTTGTTCAATTGATGTAGATATGAAGCCTTTCAACACAGGAGAGGACTCCGACTGGAAATCCTCATATGCTAATAAATATATTGAGTCCCAATAAGGCGGAGAAGAAAAACTAACTGACTTACCATAACAGAACTAGAACATAACTAGAACAGTACTAGAACAGAACTAGAACAGAACTAGAACATAACTAGAACAGAACTAGAACAGAACTAGAACAGAACTAGAACAGAACTAGAACAGAACTAGAACAGAACTAGAACTAGAACAGAACTAGAACAGAACTAGAACAGAACTAGAACAGAACTAGAACAGAACTAGAACTAGAACAGGAACTAGAAAAGAACTAGAAAAGAACTAGAACAAAACTAGAACTAGAATAGAACTAGAATAGAACTAGAACAGAATTAGAACAGAACTAGAACTGAACTAGAACTGAACTAGAACTGACTAGAACAGAACTAGAACAGAACTAGAACTGAACTAGAACTGAACTAGAACTGAACTAGAAACTGAACTAGAACTGAACTAGAACTGAACTAGAACTGAACTAGAACTGAACTAGAACAGAACTAGAACTGAACTAGGACTGAACTTGAAACTGAACTAGGACTGAACTAGAACTAGAACTGAACTAGGACTGATACTGAAACTAGAACTGAACTAGGACTGACCTAGAACTAGAACAGAACTAGAACAGAACTAGAACCAGAACTAGAACAGAACTAGAACAGAACTGGAACAGAACTAGAACAGAACTAGAACAGAACTAGAACAGAACTAGAAACAGAACTAGAACAGAACTAGAAACAGAACTAGAACAGAACTAGAACAGAACTAGAACAGAACTAGAACAGAACTAGAACAGACTAGAACAGAACTAGAACAGAACTAGAACAGAAACTAGAACAGAACTAGAACAGAACTAGAACAGAACTAGAACAGAACTAGAACAGAACTAGAACAGAACTAGAACAGAACTAGAACAGAACTAGAACAGAACTAGAACAGAACTAGAACTAGAACAGAACTAGAACAGAACTAGAACAGAACTAGAACAGAACTAGAACAGAACTAGAACAGAACTAGAACAGAACTAGAACAGAACTAGAACAGAACTAGAACAGAACTAGAACAGAACTAGAACAGAACTAGAACAGAACTAGAACAGAACTAGAACAGAACTAGAACAGAACTAGAACAGAACTAGAACAGAACTAGAACAGAACTAGAACAGAACTAGAACAGAACTAGAACAGAACTAGAACAGAACTAGAACAGAACTAGAACAGAAACTAGAACAGAACTAGAACAGAACTAGAACAGAACTAGAACAGAACTAGAACAGAACTAGAACAGAACTAGAACAGAACTAGAACAGAACTAGAACAGAACTAGAACAGAACTAGAACAGAACTAGAACAGAACTAGAACAGAACTAGAACAGAACTAGAACAGAACTAGACAGAACTAGAACAGAACTAGAACAGAACTAGAACAGAACTAGAACAGAACTAGAACAGAACTAGAACAGAACTAGAACAGAACTAGAACAGAACTAGAACAGAACTAGAACAGAACTAGAACAGAACTAGAACAGAACTACAACAGAACTAGAACAGAACTACACAGACTAACAGAACTAGAACAGAACTAGAACAGAACTAGAACAGAACTAGAACAGAACTAGAACAGAACTAGAACAGAACTAGAACAGAACTAGAAACAGAACTAGAACAGAACTAGAACAGAACTAGAACAGAACTAGAACAGAACTAGAACAGAACTAGAACAGAACTAGAACAGAACTAGAACAGAACTAGAACAGAACTAGAACAGATAGAACAGAACTAGAACAGAACTAGAACAGAACTAGAACAGAACTAGAACAGAACTAGAACAGAACTAGAACAGAACTAGAACAGAACTAAAAAACTAGAACAGAACTAGAACAACTAGACAGAACTAGAACAGAACTAGAACAGAACTAGAACAGAACTAGAACAGAACTAGAACAGAACTAGAACAGAACTAGAACAGAACTAGAACAGAACTAGAACAGAACTAGAACAGAACTAGAACAGAACTAGAACAGAACTAGAACAGAACTAGAACAGAACTAGAACAGAACTAGAACAGAACTAGAACAGAACTAGAACAGAACTAGAAAGAACTAGAACAGAACTAGAACAGAACTAGAACAGAACTAGAACAGAACTAGAACAGAACTAGAACAGAACTAGAACAGAACTAGAACAGAACTAGAACAGAACTAGAACAGAACTAGAACAGAACTAGAACAGAACTAGAACAGAACTAGAACAGAACTAGAACTGAACTAGAACAGAACTAGAACAGAACTAGAACAGAACTAGAACAGAACTAGAACAGAACTAGAACAGAACTAGAACAGAACAGAACAGAACAGAACAGAACTAGAACAGAACTAGAACAGAACTAGAACAGAACTAGAACAGAACTAGAACAGAACTAGAACAGAACTAGAACAGAACTAGACAAACAGAACTAGAACAGAACTAGAACAGAACTAGAACAGAACTAGAACAGAACTAGAACAGAACTAGAACAGAACTAGAACTGAACTAGAATGAACTAGAACTGAACTAGAACTGAACTAGAACTGAACTAGAACTGAACTAGAACTGAACTAGAACTGAACTAGAACTGAACTAGAACTGAACTAGAACTGAACTAGAACTGAACTAGAACGAACTAGAACTAGAACTGAACTAGAACTGAACTAGAACTGAACTAGAACTGAACTAGAAGAACTAGAACTGAACTAGAACTGAACTAGAACTGAACTAGAACTGAACTAGAACTGAACTAGAACTGAACTAGAACTGAACTAGACTGAACTAGAACTGAACTAGAACTGAACTAGAACTGAACTAGAACTGAACTAGAACTGAACTAGAACTGAACTAGAACTGAACTAGAACTGAACTAGAACTGAACTAGAACTGAACTAGAACTGAACTAGAACTGAACTAGAACTGAACTAGAACTGAACTAGAACTGAACTAGAAACTGAACTAGAACTGAACTAGAACTGAACTAGAACTGAACTAGAACTGAACTAGAACTGAACTAGAACTGAACTAGAACTGAACTAGAACTGAACTAGAACTGAACTAGAACTGAACTAGAACTGAACTAGAACTGAACTAGAACTGAACTAGAACTGAACTAGAACTGAACTAGAACTGAACTAGAACTGAACTAGAACTGAACTAGAACTGAACTAGAACTGAACTAGAACTGAACTAGAACTGAACTAGAACTGAACTAGAACTGAACTAGAACTGAACTAGAACTGAACTAGAACTGAACTAGAACTGAACTAGAACTGAACTAGAACTGAACTAGAACTGAACTAGAACTGAACTAGAACTGAACTAGAACTGAACTAGAACTGAACTAGAACTGAACTAGAACTGAACTAGAACTGAACTAGAACTGAACTAGAACTGAACTAGAACTGAACTAGAACTGAACTAGAACTGAACTAGAACTGAACTAGAACTGAACTAGAACTGAACTAGAACTGAACTAGAACTGAACTAGAACTGAACTAGAACTGAACTAGAACTGAACTAGAACTGAACTAGAACTGAACTAGAACTGAACTAGAACTGAACTAGAACTGAACTAGAACTGAACTAGAACTGAACTAGAACTGAACTAGAAGAAACTAGAACTGAACTGAACTAGAACTGAACTAGAACTGAACTAGAACTGAACTAGAAGAACTAAACTGAACTGAACTAGAACTGAACTAGAACTGAACTAGAACTGAACTAGAACTGAACTAGAACTGAACTAGAACTGAACTAGAACTGAACTAGAACTGAACTAGAACTGAACTAGAACTGAACTAGAACTGAACTAGAACTGAACTAGAACTGAACTAGAACTGAACTAGAACTGAACTAGAACTGAACTAGAACTGAACTAGAACTGAACTAGAACTGAACTAGAACTGAACTAGAACTGAACTAGAACTGAACTAGAACTGAACTAGAACTGAACTAGAACTGAACTAGAACTGAACTAGAACTGAACTAGAACTGAACTAGAACTGAACTAGAACTGAACTAAACTGAACTAGAACTGAACTAGAACTGAACTAGAACTGAACTAGAACTGAACTGAACTAGAACTGAACTAGAACTGAACTAGAACTGAACTAGAACTGAACTAGAACTGAACTAGAACTGAACTAGAACTGAACTAGAACTGAACTAGAACTGAACTAGAACTGAACTAGAACTGAACTAGAACTGAACTAGAACTGAACTAGAACTGAACTAGAACTGAACTAGAACTGAACTAGAACTAGAACTGAACTAGAACTGAACTAGAACTGAACTAGAACTGAACTAGAACTGAACTAGAACTGAACTAGAACTGAACTAGAACTGAACTAGAACTGAACTAGAACTGAACTAGAACTGAACTAGAACTGAACTAGAACTGAACTAGAACTGAACTAGAACTGAACTAGAACTGAACTAGAACTGAACTAGAACTGAACTAGAACTGAACTAGAACTGAACTAGAACTGAACTAGAACTGAACTAGAACTGAACTAGAACTGAACTAGAACTGAACTAGAACTGAACTAGAACTGAACTAGAACTGAACTAGAACTGAACTAGAACTGAACTAAACTGAACTAGAACTGAACTAGAACTGAACTAGAACTGAACTAGAACTGAACTAGAACTGAACTAGAACTGAACTAGAACTGAACTAGAACTGAACTAGAACTGAACTAGAACTGAACTAGAACTGAACTAGAACTGAACTAGAACTGAACTAGAACTGAACTAGAACTGAACTAGAACTGAACTAGAACTGAACTAGAACTGAACTAGAAACTGAACTAGAACTGAACTAGAACTGAACTAGAACTGAACTAGAACTGAACTAGAACTGAACTAGAACTGAACTAGAACTGAACTAGAACTGAACTAGAACTGAACTAGAACTGAACTAGAACTGAACTAGAACTGAACTAGAACTGAACTAGAACTGAACTAGAACTGAACTAGAACTGAACTAGAACTGAACTAGAACTGAACTAGAAACTGAAAGAACTGAAGAGAAAGGAACGAGAAGGAACTAGAACTGAAGAGAAGGAACGAGAAATGAAAGAGAAATGAACGAGAATGAACGAGAAAGGAACGAGAAGAAAAGAAACGAAGAGAACGGAAAGAGAACGGAAACGAGAACGGAAAGAGAAATGAAAGAGAAAGGAAGAGAAAGGAACGAGAAAGGAAAGAGAAAGGAAAGAGAAAGGAAAGAACGGAACGAGAAGGAACGAAAGGAAAGAGAAGAACGAGAAGGAACGAGAACGGAACGAGAAACGGAACGAGAACGGAAAGAAACGGAACGAGAACGGAACGAGAACGGAACGAGAAGGAACGAGAAAGGAACGAGAACGGAACGAGAACGGAACGAGAACGAACGAGAACGAGGAAGGAACGAGAACGGAACGAGAACGGAACGAGAACGAACGAACGAACGAACGAACGAACGACGAACAACGAAGAACGAACGAACGACGAACGAACGAAACGAACGAAAACGAACGAACGAACGAACGAACGAACGAACGAACGAACGAAGAACGAACGAACGAACGAACGAACGAACGAACGAACGACAACGAACGAACGAACGAACGAACGAACGAACGAACGAACGAACGAACAACGAACGAACGAACGAAACGAAACAACGAACGAACGACGAACGAACGAACGAACGAACGAAGAACGAACGAACGAACGAACGAACGAACGAACGAAACGAACGAACGAACGAACGAACGAAGAACGAACGAACGAACGAAAACGAACAACGAACGAACGAACGAACGAACGAACGAACGAACGAACGAACGAACGAACGAACGAACGAACAACGAAAACGAACGAACGAACGAACGAACGAACGAACGAACGAACGAACGAACGAACGAACGAACGAACGAACGAACGAACGAACGAACGAACGAAGAACGAAACGAACGAAAACGAACGAACGAAAGAACGAACGAACGAACGAACGAACGAACGAACGAACGAACGAACGAACGAAGAACGAACGAACGAAACGAACGAACGAACGAACGAAACGAACGAAACGAACGAACGAACGAACGAACGAACGAACGAACGAACGAAAACGAACGAACGAACGAACGAACGAACGAAACGAACGAACGAAAACGAACGAACGAACGAACGAACGAACGAACGAAACGAACGAACGAACGAACGAACGAACGAACGAACAAGAACGAACGAACGAAACGAACGAGAACGAAAACGAACGAACGAACGAACGAACGAACGAACGAACGAACGAACGAACAAACGAACGAACGAACGAACGAACGAACGAACGAAGAACGACGAACGACGAACGAAACGAACGAACGAACGAACGAACGAACGAAACGAACGAACGAACGAACGAACGAACGAACGAACGAACGAACGAACGAACGAACGAACGAACGAACGAACGAACGAACGAACGAAACGAACGAACGAACGAACGAACGAACGAAGAACGAACGAACGAACGAACGAACGAACGAACGAACGAACTAACGAACGAAACGAACGAACGAACGAACGAACGAACGAACGAACGAACGAACGAACGAAAAGAAACGAACGAACGAACGAACGAACGAACGAACGAACGAACGAACGAACGAACGAAAAACGAACGAACGAACGAACGAAGAACGAACGAACGAACGAACGAACGAACGAACGAACGAACGAACGAACGAACGAACGAACGAACGAAACGAACGAACGAACGAACGAACGAAAGAACGAACGAACGAACGAACGAACGAACGAACGAACGAACGAACGAACGAACGAACGAACGAACGAACGAACGAACGAAACGAACGAACGAACGAACGAACGAACGAACGAGAACGAACGAACGAAAGAACGAACGAACGAAAACGAACGAACTAAAGAACGAACGAACGAACGAACGAACGAACGAACGAACGTAAGGAACGAACGAACCGAACGAACTAACTAACGAACTGAACGAACGAACGAACGAACGAACGAACGAAACGAACGAACGAACGAACGAACGAACGAACGAACGAACGAACGAACGAACGAACGAACGAACGAACGAACGAACTAACGAACGAACGAACGAACGAACGAACGACGAACGAAACGAACGAACTAAGAACGAACGAACGAACGAACGATACGAACGAAACGTAACTAACTAACTAACTACTAACTAACTAACTAACTAACTAACTAACTACTAACTAACTAACTAACTAACTAACTAACTAACTACTAACTAACTAACTAACTAACTAACTAACTAACTAACTAACTAACTAACTACTAACTAACTAACTAACTAACTAACTAACCTAACTAACTAACTAACTAACTAACTAACTACTAACTAACTAACTGACTAACTGACTAACTGACTAACTAACTAACTAACTAACTAACTAACTAACTAACTAACTAACTAACTAACTAACTAACTAACTAACTAACTAACTAACTAACTAACTACTAACTAACTAACTAACTAACTAACTAACTAACTGACTGACTGACTAACTAACTAACTAATTAACGTTCGTATCAAATGAAAAAGAACTTAATTGAAGATCACTGATCTTAACACTAATTAAAGCAACCCTGAACATATATTACTGACTGCCTCTTTTCTTACAAACACATATTGTTAAAAATAAACTAATTAAAGTGTTTGATTAAGATTTTAGTTAAATTTTATAAGCCTTTAACATTTTTTTAAATTTTTCTAACTTTTTTTGTTGCAAACTAGAGAGAAAAAGTGCATTTAACACGTGCTAAATCTATTTAGCCAGGCATTGCGGATGTAGGCACTTTTTATTTGAATTTAGATGGACGTAATGAAATCAACGCTATACTTAATTTAAAAATAACAATATGATTGCTTAAGTGTCTGTCTGGTGATTTTCAAATTGTTCTATAGTGGTATTATTTTTTTTTTTTGCAAGCATTAGACATTTAAACTATTCATGTAACTAACTAGTGTAGACTTAGTGTGTGTGTTGAAAACTATATGTCCGACAGAAAATGCAATTTCAGACCTAATTAGCACTTTACTATATATATGCATGTGTTGTTGTCCGTCTAACTTGGTTTATATTCTAATACTAATGCTGGAAGCTGATAATAATGATGATATCACTTAAGCCGGAGAGAGAGAGAGAGAGAGTGCAAAGTGAACGGATGCAACACCCACCTCTATGCTTAATAACATGACATACATTTTGTTTAAACTTGAGAGAGTAAATAAATTAAATAAAACACTTTTTGTGCTAAAATGCATTTCTAGTGCAAATCGTTTTATATTGTTGTTTTTTTTTTGTCATCAAACTTTTCCGCCGGTTGTCTTGTTTTTTTTTTTTGGGTTCATTAAATTTTATCATGTTTTTTTTTCAATATTTTTACTAAACTACTAAATTTGATTGTCCACGGTTGTTGCCTAGGCTAGTTTATACACTCAGAAAAATTTTTTTGTAATCAAGTCGGAGCTGGTTAAAAAGTTGGTTAAGTACGTTTATTCTTAAACCAAGTAAATAATACTTGATTTAAGTACGGATGGGTTAAATAGGGAAATCCTTATGTAAGCCTTTTTTGCATCAAAGTGGTCTCACTCTGAACTTATATTGAGAAGTTTCTCTTAGATTTAATTTATATATGTTTTATGATAAAAATAAGATTGATTTGAGTATCCAAAAGATTGAATTAATACCAATATGGGCTTGATTTGAGCACGTTACATACTTGATTTTAGAATTCAATAGATTTCAGCAAAAGTTAAGAAAATCAAACTTAAATTTAATATGTGATTGTTTTTGTCTGTGTATAGTTTGTGATAAGTGTGCTGCCATTGTCTCATCATCATCATCATCATCGTCAGCAACAACTGCAGCTCATTGACTGTGATTTCGAAATAAATCTGTTGTAGAGAACAAATCCAACAAAGATCACGATTTCAGTTTAAAACAATTGTTTTCTAAATTCAATTATCGTTGGCATCACTTTAAAATCGTTTTGGACAAAAAAATTACAATAATAAAAAAAACACACACAGACAGACTATGAAAGAGAGAAGACTCTTATATCACAACTAATTCAACAAAGCACACGTTGACAATGACACTTGCAAAACAAAACAACAACAAAACAAAAAAAAAAGACGACATTGTCATCAAACGTTAGCAGCTCTGAAATCAGGCGAACTTTGCTATTGTAAACCAAAAAAGGGGGTTGTTTGCTAAAGTCCTTTTTATACATGAATCCTTGTTATGTTTGTAACTCCATTGTTGGTTTTTTATTATTATAGTCTTCTTACTGGTAACAGTTTGACTTGCGTTATAGCAATAATTTGAATTTGTTAATTGCCTTAATTTTCTATTTAATTACACATATACAATGACAATCAGTCAGTCAGTCGGCATATGTCTATGTGTCTGCTAAACATTTAAAGGGTTAAAAAGGCGTTTTATTTGCTTCCTTTAATTATCTTCATAGAAAATATATTTTGTATTATTTTAACTTTTTCTATGTGTCAGAGTACGTTTTTGGTACTTTTTAAACAATAACGAAAAGATTTTTTAATTTCGAAAATTCGAACTTAACTTCGAAATTCTAATTTTACATACTAAACTTATATTTAATGGCTGCACTTCGTTTAAATAAGAATCTTTTGAAATTTCTTTTGGAAATTTTCAAATTTTTGAAGTTCGAAAATTCGAAATTAATGTTATCAAATTTCTTTAATTATTCAAAAATCTAATAAAATGTTATTTTTTAATACCAATTCGATTTTGTCACTTTTTTTGGTACTTTTTAAACAATTTCGAAAAGATTTTTTAATTTCGAAAATTCGAACTTAATTTCAAATTTAAAATTTTCTTACTTAACTGATATCTAATGGCTGTATATCGTTAATATAAGAAAATTTAGAAATTTATTTAAGAATTTATCAAGTTTTGGAAGTTCGAAAATCGAAATTTGAATTTTTTTTTAATTTAAAATTCTAATAAAATGTTATTTTTTGATTTTGACACTTTTTACTCAATTTCGAACATTTTCGTCTATAATTTGTCACGTTTTTGAAGTTCGAAAATTCGAACTTTACTTGAATGTTGCAAAATCGACACTTTCTTAATTTAAAATTAGAATAAAATGTAATTTTTATGGTAATTTGTTATCCTATTTCGTTTTTGCCACTTTTTACACAATTTCGAAAATTTTATATTTAATTTCGAAAATTCGAACTAAATTTCGAATTTCCTATATTTATCCATAAATAACATTTAATGACCTCTTATCGTAGAAATATGAAATTTTGGCATTTCCGTCTTTAATTTATTAAGTTTTCGAAGTTCGAAAATTCGAATTTAATTTCAATGTTTCAAAATTGGCACTTTCTTAGTTTGAAATTCGAATAAAATGTAATTTTTATGGCAATTCTTCGTCCTATTTCGATTTTGCCTCTTTTTATACAATTTCGAAAATTTTTATTTAATTTCGAAAATTCGAACTTAATTTCGAATTTCCTATATTTATCCACAAATAACATTTTATGTCTTCTTATTGTCAAACTATGAAATTTTTGCATTTTCCTCTATAATTTATCACATTTTTGAAGTTCGAAAATTCGAACTTAACTTAAATGATGCAAAATCGGCACTTTCTTAATTTGAAATTCTATTAAAATGTTATTTTTTGGTATTTCTTTTAATCCTATTTCGATTTTGCCACTTTTAAGACAATTTCGAAAATTCTTATTTAATTTCGAAAATTCAAACCTAATTTCAAATTTTCTATATTTATTCACAAATAACATTTAATGACTTCTTTTCGTAGAAATATGAAATTTGGGTATTTTCGTCTTCAATTTATCAAGTTTTTTGAAGTTCGAAAATTCGAATTTAACTTAAATGATGCGAAATCGGCACTTTTTTAATCTGAAAATCGAATAAAATTTAATTTTTATGGCAATTCTTTGTCCTATTTCGATTTTGCCACTTTTTAAACAGTTTCGAAAATATTTATTTAATTTCGAAAATTCGAACTTAATTTCGAATTTCCTATATTTATCCACAAATAACATTTAATGACTTCTTATGGTAGAAATATAAAATTTTTGCATTTTCGTCTTTAATTTATCTATTTTGCAACTTTTTGCACAATTTCGAAAATTTTTCTTTAATTTCGAAAATTCGAACTTAATTTCGAATTGCCAACTTTTAGCCACAAATAACATTTAATGACTTGTTATCGTAAAAATATATAATTTTTGCATTTTCCTCTTTAATTTTTCAAGTTTTTGAAGTTCGAAAATTCGAATTTAACTTTAATTATTAAAAATTGTCACTTTTTTAATCTGAAATTCGAATAAAATTTAATTTTTATGTCAATTCTTTGTCCTATTTCGTTTTTGCCACTTTTTACACAATTTCGAAAATTTTTCTTTAATTTCGAAAATTCGAACATAATTTCGATTTCTCAAAAAATTCTCATTTATGTTTGTAAAAATTTTTTAATTTATGGTTCCTTTGGATCAGTAAATTACTCGTGAACCAATGTTAAACAATTTTCGATAATATTCCCGGAATTTTATTATATGCTCAAAAATGAGGCGTATTTTTAGGCAGGATACTGTGAACATATTCCATTCAATATTTTTCCTAGTGTATAACCTTATCAAGATGCTACGAGTACATATGGTGTTTATTTAAAAAAAAACTCGAATAACTGAAGTGTTTAAATTCATACCTTGCAAATTAAATAAACATATTACCTAAAAAACCCTTAAAAACTACTTATAAAAGGCTTCAAGGACTTCCTCTTCAAACTGAAAAACAAACTATATAACTCACACAAACTTTAGAGAGGCCATCACAAATAAAAACTCAAACAATAAAACTTTGAAAAAAAAAATCCCACTAATAATCTCAATTCTTAAAAACAAAACATTTAATTAATTTGCAAATTGTTTAATTAATAATGAAAAGATGAAAAAACAAACATATACACGCACACACACACACACTTAAATTAACCCCAAACTAACTTTAAAGTTTGTTGAGGGCTGGTGTGGTTGCTTTTGTAAATACATACATACATATCCACATTTTGATATATTTTTAAATATAATTGGCAACCGCCGCCATTAATTATTGGACTCATCCATTGGTTGAAATCAATATTGAATTATTCCAATCAAACGTTATTTCCCATTTTCATAAATAAATATAAATTCGATTTTTTTTTCTCTGTTTTGTTTTTGCCGTCACATTTTAAAACGTTATGTACCACAAATTGTTGCAAATATGTATAAATGCCGAGTACTGGTTGCACATGCACATTAAAATACACACTCTAGACAAACATACATGAATGTACTCAATATTAAATAGTCCAGACCCAGGGTAGCAGTGTAATAGTAGTAGTAGTAGTAGCCGTAACAAATGTAAATTAAATTGATAAACCACAAATTAATTGAGAAAGGAGCTCTAATGGAGTGTATTCAATTTATTGTATATTGAGTCAAATTATTTATGCTTTTTTCCAATGTTTCTTTTTTTTTTTTTTTTTTTGTTGTCGTTGCTGTTTGCAATACTTGATGTTTGTATTGATGCAACATGTGTGGCTAAAAATTTTTAACATTATGTCGACAATCAAAAAGGGGGACATTGATAACGAAAATAGCGAAATTTAATAAAAAATTTATATGTTATTAATAATGCTTATATGTAGATGTATTTGTAATAATATACATAAATAGAAGGCTTAATGTAATGGTTGGCATACACAGAAAGAAAAATTGCTTACTATTTTTTTTTTCATTCTTCTTAACTTTAGGGGAAAACGTAATTAAGATTTTAATAACGATGTTATTAATTGAAACTTTTTTAAAATTTTGATAAGTAGTCCACGTAACAGTCAATAGACCATATAGCCTATCATATAGTCTAGTATATAGATTAGCATTTAGTTTAGCCTATAGTCTACAGTTTAGTCTATATTCTATAGTCTAGTATACAGTTTAGTCTAGTCTATATTCTAGTCTATAACTATAGTCTAGTCTATAGTCTAGTCTATAGTCTAGTCTATAGTCTAGTCTAGTCTATAGTCTAGTCTATAGTCTAGTCTATAGTCTAGTCTATAGTCTAGTCTATAGTCTAGTCTATAGTCTAGTCTATAGTCTAGTCTATAGTCTAGTCTATAGTCTAGTCTATAGTCTAGTCTATAGTCTAGTCTATCAGTCTAGTCTAGTAGTCTAGTCTATAGTCTAGTCTATAGTCTAGTCTGTAGTCTAGTCTATAGTCTAGTCTAGTCTAGTCTATAGTCTAGTCTGTAGTCTAGGTCTATAGTCTAGTCTATAGTCTAGTCTATAGTCTAGTCTAGTCTAGTCTAGTCTGTAGTCTAGTCTATAGTCTAGTCTATAGTCTAGTCTATAGTCTAGTCTATAGTCTAGTCTATAGTCTAGTCTATAGTCTAGTCTATAGTCTAGTCTATAGTCTAGTCTATAGTCTAGTCTATAGTCTAGTCTATAGTCTAGTCTATAGTCTAGTCTATAGTCTAGTCTATAGTCTAGTCTATAGTCTAGTCTATAGTCTAGTCTATAGTCTAGTCTATAGTCTAGTCTATAGTCTAGTCTATAGTCTAGTCTATAGTCTAGTCTATAGTCTAGTCTATAGTCTAGTCTATAGTCTAGTCTATAGTCTAGTCTATAGTCTAGTCTATAGTCTAGTCTATAGTCTAGTCTATAGTCTAGTCTATAGTCTAGTCTATAGTCTAGTCTATAGTCTAGTCTATAGTCTAGTCTATAGTCTAGTCTATAGTCTAGTCTATAGTCTAGTCTATAGTCTAGTCTATAGTCTAGTCTATAGTCTAGTCTATAGTCTAGTCTATAGTCTAGTCTATAGTCTAGTCTATAGTCTAGTCTATAGTCTAGTCTATAGTCTAGTCTATAGTCTAGTCTATAGTCTAGTCTATAGTCTAGTCTATAGTCTAGTCTATAGTCTAGTCTATAGTCTAGTCTATAGTCTAGTCTATAGTCTAGTCTATAGTCTAGTCTATAGTCTAGTCTATAGTCTAGTCTATAGTCTAGTCTATAGTCTAGTCTATAGTCTAGTCTATAGTCTAGTCTATAGTCTAGTCTATAGTCTAGTCTATAGTCTAGTCTATAGTCTAGTCTATAGTCTAGTCTAGTAGTCTAGTCTAGTCATAGTCTAGTCTATAGTCTAGTCTATAGTCTAGTCTATAGTCTAGTCTATAGTCTAGTCTATAGTCTAGTCTATAGTCTAGTCTATAGTCTAGTCTATAGTCTAGTCGTCTATAGTCTAGTCTATAGTCTAGTCTATAGTCTAGTCTATAGTCTAGTCCTATAGTCTAGTCTCATAGTCTAGTCTATAGTCTAGTCTAGGTCTAGTCTTAGTCTAGTCTATAGTCTAGTCTATAGTCTAGTCTATAGTCTAGTCTATAGTCTTGTCTATAGTCTAGTCTATAGTCTAGTCTATAGTCTAGTCTATGGTTTAGTCTATAGTCTAGTCTATAGTCTAGTCTAGTATATAGTTTGTATAGTAGTCTAGTGTACAGCATGGTCTATATTCCTGTCTATAGTCTTGTCTAAAGTCTAGTCTACAGTCTACTCTATGGTGTAGTCTCTAGTCTATACGTAAGTGTATAGTTAAGACTATAATTGAGTCTATTGTCTAGTTTATAGTATATTCCATAGTCGAGTCTATAGTCTTGTTAATAGTGTAGTCTATAGTCTTTAATCTAGTCTAAAGTCTAGTGTATGGTCTACTGTATAGTGTAGTCCTAGTCTGGATTATAGTCTAGTCTATAGTCTTGTCTATATTCTAGTCTAGTCTAGTCTATAGTATAACCTATAATCTAGTCTATAGTTCAAGCCTATGGCTTAGTCTATGATCTAATGTAGTCTATAGCTTAGTCAGTAGTCTAGTCCATAATCTAGTCTATGTTTCAGTCAATAGTCGAATCTATAGTCTAGTCTGTAGTTTAGTTTACGGTCTATATAGTCTAGTCTATATGTCGAAACCTGAGACCAAGTTAAACTTTTTAATGGATTTTCTCTATCATATCTGGAATATAAAATATTGTATCCTGACGTTTAAGAAACGGCAATTTAGGGCCTTTTTGAGACGTTATAGCAGCGGCAAGGCAACTGTATATATAATCTAAAACCCACTCTGTAAACTTTAAAATAAAGGCTTACCACCTGGCATATCTTCTTCCTTTTTTCGAGATAACTTCACCTTAAGCTTGAAAACTCATAGTATTCGCTATGTTAATGGTATTTGTACCCTAAACTGCAATAGTGCGTGTAACTATTGTTAATAATGTGCAAAAGTATGGGATCCAAACCTTTCTAAGGATATTTCAATCCACTCATTATAACTTTCTGTTTCATTTTAACAATATCTGTGCGTCCTTCAACTTTAACGGATGATGATATCTCAGCAATTACGGGATATTTTTAAACAATTCAAAAAGTATTTTTATTGAAAAATTGGAGTATATAATTTTTTTTGTAAAATAAAGGAGAAATGTTCGAAAATATTAAGTTTTTGTCAATTTACTGTTGTATCAAGCTTTAGGTGAAGATATCTCGAAGAAGAAAGAAGATACATACATATGTATAATCTGAGGAAAAGCTCAATCCTTTACTTGGAGTCACATTTTGTCGGCCTGTATTACTTATCATAAGTTTATATGTTAGAGAAAGTAACAAAATTGTTGAGGTTGTACCGCGGTACATTTTCTTATCAAAAAGTGCTGAAAAAGTACTTGAATTTCAATGTCTGAATAGATGTATACTAGCACTGAATCCATTTTGATACTTTCTCGTTTTGACATGACATACTTTGAAAAAATTAATTGAATCAAGAGAAACTGGTAAATTTTTTTCTCGCTCTCACAACTCTTGATTCGATTAACTTGAACCTGTCAAAACAAGATAGTATAAATTTTGACTAGGTTTCGCAAATACGTATATGTTCCAAATTATTTATCAAAAAACGCTAATTTCAAATTGTTATGAAGAAACAAGTAAGAAGTTATAGTCGGGCGAGGCCCAACTATACCAGTTAGCCATTTTTTTAATAAAATTGTGTACATTTAAGTCATATTTCGAAGGGGGCTTTGTATAGGGATAGGGCCCTATCATAAAAAATTTATCACGAATCATGAAGGCTAGTATAGAACTTGGTTTTGCAGCTTTTTGTCTTGGTTTTGTTACACACTTTCAATAGGAATTTTTATTCTTTAGTACAATAGAAGATCGTGTGCAAAATTTCAACCTGTGCTTTGATTGCAAGGTTTAGAAGTCCTTTTCGGGGGTTCACTTGTATGGGGTAGTGGACCGATCATAACCATTTTCAACAGGCTTCGTCACTGAGACAATAGAAGATCATGTATCAAATGTCATTGAATTATCTTCAAAAGTGCGACGTGTAGTTTGATTACATGGTTTACATGGACGAACGGACAGACGGACATATCTAAATCGACTCAGAAAGTAATTCTAAGCCGATTGGTATACTTTAAGGTGTGTATAGGATCAATATTATTGTGCGTTACAAACATCAGCACGATATACGCTCTTCACTAAAGTGGTGTAGGGTATAAAAATTCGCCAAATCAATTTTGAATTGGTAAAGAACTACATTCAAAATTTTTTTTTTTAGTTTTGAACTCAATTTCTGTTTGAAATACAAATCCGACCTCAGAATTTTTCCATCATATTGGATTTTTCAGTTATCTTGTCATGAAGTTTAAAAAACCCTCCGTTTTTTACATATTTGAGACGCTATAACAGCTCGGAGATATAATTGCTTACAAAATCTGTTATGTCATCTGAAAGTCTAATCTATTGACTTCAAAATAAAGTTTTAACTATTTTGAAATCTTCTTCTTTCTACTTATAGCTAATACATTCTTAACTAAATGAGAATTATATGACTTCTTCTATTGAAATCTCTTTTATATCATACAGTTAATTAGAAGTTATCTTAAGAGATATGTATCTCTTAAGATAATGTCCAAATTTCTTTTATTGTTTTAAAAGCTCACTGTTATTCCTTCGCTATGCTTATTTGCTTACTTGTTCATGCCTTCCTTGAAATGTCAGCATGACAAAGTGAGTAGTTTAATCATTTTACTATTATGCCTTTAACAATTTTTTTTTTCGAATTTTCCTTTAAACTTAAAAAGCTTAGTTTAGCAAAAGTTTTTTTTTCTAAAATATAAAACGTTTTTCATTTACCTTATTCCCGTCTGTGAAAATTTTGGCAGCAATTGTTTGGGCGAGTTTCCTAAAGAAACTCTGCCTCACGTGCGTTAAGAATAGAAGAAACTTTTGATTACTTTTATTTTACAACTAAACACACACACACACACTTAATAAGCTTAAAGGAGTGATATGTAATGATAAAAACTCCTTAAACTTTGCAAAAAAATAAGTTAAACTTTAGAAAGTTTAAATAACCGTATAAAAATAAACGTCAAAGATTTGAACAAAACTTTAAACACAATTTCCCAAGTTAATTATCCTTAAAAATGTTGTTGCGGCATGTGTGTACAGGAAATTAAACAGGTGTAAGTAATTGTGTGTTTAGAATTGAATTTTTTTGATATTTTTAAAAAAATTTGTTATTTTTAAAAAAAATTGTATGTTTTTTTTTTTTAACTTGAGAAAAACACTTTAATTATTTATGTTTAAGAAGTTTTTTTATTTGATTACACTAATTTAGGTCTTAATTAATTTACAATTATTATTTTGTTTTTGTTTTGCTGTTTTTATTAATTTCTGCTTTAAGCTGTCACTTGATTTGACGTTTCATTTATAACAGGATTTATTACCGTTAAAATGCTTTAATTTTGTTTGATATTTTTGTTATTTTTTGTTGTTTTTATTTTTGAATTAATTTCACAAGAATTACACACGACCGTTGAGTTGTAATGCTAAATAGCGAATGATCTAACGGTTTATTTTGCATCAACAAATATCACACAAAAATTTCAAGTGATAAAAATCCAAACATCCATCCATCCACTAAACACATCTCTCACCATTTTTTTGTCTAGACTTCTCATACAAATGGCGTCTATGAGGGTTTTTGTTTGTGCAAACGAGGGTTTAAACCTAAAAGACCGCCCTGTTTTAGAGTAAATCTTTATTTCACTGAGAGAAATTTCCCTGTATTTTTGTGTTAAGGCGCAGAATCCATTTGGTTTTGTTTTGTTTATTCATGTTTTAACAGGTTTCTTTTCTCTCTCTCTCTCTCTCTCTTTCTCTCTATCTCTCTTACACTCATACTCTGCTGGTTGATTCCATTAAGTGATAGATTTAATTTAATAGATTTTGTTGCAGTTGTTTTATTGTTTTATCCTATTCCTCCACCTTTATCTTTATCTCCTTCTTCCATCTCCTTTCCTTTTATTCTATAGTATTGTGTATTTTTAACTCTGTTATGGGTCTTCATTAAAAGACAATTTTCTCATTTTGTGTGAATTTTCTTCACGTTTCGTTGGAAAATTCAATTTTTGCTCTTCTTTCCTCGTTAACATCTTCTGCTTCACTTTCATTATTCTCGTTGTTGTTGTTCTACAACTTAATAATGTTGAAGGTGAAGTTGTTTGTAGCTGTAGAGCTCCAAAGGATACGGATATTCATACATATACATATGATTGTATCTACAGCTTACGACAATGGCCTCTTTTATAGCTGTCTGTATATGTGTGTTATACTCTCTTGCCTTTGTTTTCCTTAGGTTCTTGTTATCACCTCCTCCACCCCCTTTTTTTCCTACCACTACTTCAGAGTCGTTTGTTTGTTAAAACTGCTTGATACTTTATTTTATTACAGTTATTTTAGGGTTTTCCCTTGCTTCCGCCTGAGAAACTTAAAATAAAAAGAATATTAAGATTTTTTCTTATTTGTATGTATGTGTTGGTTCCATAACCCACCTACTCTTAGTTATAAGTGGAAATGAGATGGCATCTTAGTTATGTATACGGTAAAGGTTTGGGAAGAAAAATGAAATTGGATTTTCATCGTCAGGCATTTACATTTAGCAGTATTAAAGAAATTTCATACATAAATATTTGTTACGAGTATTTTACTCTCATCGTATGTATGTTCATATGTATGTGTGTTTGTAAAAATGTTTGGGTGTTTTTTTATTCTGTTTTTGGGTGGTCATGATATTTATTTATTATACTTATAGAATTTGTTTGTGTTTTTTTTTTGTGTTACTAAAGCTTGGCGCTCAAAACGATTACTCACCGAGGAATTTATTTCGAATATCATTTTTGACAACTCAATTTATTTTTATTAATTTTCCTCTCCTCGCCAGACCAAACATCAAACCATCAGCCGGTTCAGCCATACCATCAATATTCATACAAATAAGAATTCATGTACTGTGTGGAAGTTAAACAGCTGGATAAGAGCTAATTTATAGATTGGACTACAGTTTTTACTCTGGACCATACATACATAGACTATAGACTAGACTATAGACTAGACTATAGACTAGACTATAGACAAGACTACAGACTAGACTATAGACTAGACTATAGACTAGACTATAGACTAGACTATAGACTAGACTATAGACTAGACTATAGACTAGACTAGATTAGACTAGACTATAGACTAGACTATAGACTAGATATAGACTAGACTATAGACTAGACTATAGACTAGACTATAGACTAGACTATAGACTAGACTATAGACTAGACTATAGACTAGACTATAGACTAGACTATAGACTAGACTATAGACTAGACTATAGACTAGACTATAGACTATAGACTAGACTATAGACTAGACTATAGACTAGACTATAGACTAGACTATAGACTAGACTATAGACTAGACTATAGACTAGACTATAGACTAGACTATAGACTAGACTATAGACTAGACTATAGACTAGACTATAGACTAGACTATAGACTAGACTATAGACTAGACTATAGACTAGACTATAGACTAGACTATAGACTAGATTATAGACTAGACTATAGACTAGACTATAGACTAGACTATAGACTAGACTATAGACTAGACTATAGACTAGACTATAGACTAGACTATAGACTAGACTATAGACTAGACTATAGACTAGACTATAGACTAGACTATAGACTAGACTATAGACTAGACTAGACTATAGACTAGACTATAGACTAGACTATAGACTAGACTATAGACTAGACTATAGACTAGACTATAGACTAGACTATAGACTAGACTATAGACTAGACTATAGACTAGACTATAGACTAGACTATAGACTAGACTATAGACTAGACTATAGACTAGACTATAGACTAGACTATAGACTAGACTATAGACTAGACTATAGACTAGACTATAGACTAGACTATAGACTAGACTATAGACTAGACTATAGACTAGACTATAGACTAGACTATAGACTAGACTATAGACTAGACTATAGACTAGACTATAGACTAGACTAGACTAGACTATAGACTAGACTATAGACTAGACTATAGACTAGACTATAGACTAGACTATAGACTAGACTATAGACTAGACTATAGACTAGACTATAGACTAGACTATAGACTAGACTATAGACTAGACTATAGACTAGACTATAGACTAGACTATAGACTAGACTATAGACTAGACTATAGACTAGACTATAGACTAGACTATAGACTAGACTATAGACTAGACTATAGACTAGACTATAGACTAGACTATAGACTAGACTATAGACTAGACTAGACTATAGACTAGACTATAGACTAGACTATAGACTAGACTATAGACTAGACTATAGACTAGACTATAGACTAGACTATACTATAGACTAGACTATAGACTAGACTATAGACTAGACTATAGACTAGACTATAGACTAGACTATAGACTAGACTATAGACTAGACTATAGACTAGACTATAGACTAGACTATAGACTAGACTATAGACTAGACTATAGACTAGACTATAGACTAGAGTATAGACTAGACTATAGACTAGACTATAGACTAGACTATAGACTAGACTATAGACTAGACTATAGACTAGACTATAGACTAGACTATAGACTAGACTATAGACTAGACTATAGACTAGACTATAGACTAGACTATAGACTAGACTATAGACTAGACTATAGACTAGACTATAGACTAGACTATAGACTAGACTATAGACTAGACTATAGACTAGACTATAGACTAGACTATAGACTAGACTATAGACTAGACTATAGACTAGACTATAGACTAGACTATAGACTAGACTATAGACTAGACTATAGATTAGACTATAGACTAGACTATAGACTAGACTATAGACTAGACTATAGACTAGACTATAGACTAGACTATAGACTAGACTATAGACTAGACTATAGACTAGACTATAGACTAGACTATAGACTAGACTATAGACTAGACTATAGACTAGACTATAGACTAGACTATAGACTAGACAATAGACTAGACTATAGACTAGACTATAGACTAGACTATAGACTAGACTATAGACTAGACTACAGACTAGACTATAGACTAGACTATAGACTAGACTATAGACTAGACTATAGACTAGACTATAGACTAGACTATAGACTAGACTATAGACTAGACTATAGACTAGACTATAGACTAGACTATAGACTAGACTATAGACTAGACTATAGACTAGACTATAGACTAGACTATAGACTAGACTATAGACTAGACTATAGACTAGACTATAGACTAGACTATAGACTAGACTATAGACTAGACTATAGACTAGACTATAGACTAGACTATAGACTAGACTATAGACTAGACTATAGACTAGACTATAGACTAGACTATAGACTAGACTATAGACTAGACTATAGACTAGACTATAGACTAGACTATAGACTAGACTATAGACTAGACTATAGACTAGACTATAGACTAGACTATAGACTAGACTATAGACTAGACTATAGACTAGACTATAGACTAGACTATAGACTAGACTATAGACTAGACTTTAGACTAGACTATAGACTAGACTATAGACTAGACTATAGACTAGACTATAGACTAGACTATAGACTAGACTATAGACTAGACTATAGACTAGACTATAGACTAGACTATAGACTAGACTATAGACTAGACTATAGACTAGACTATAGACTAGACTATAGACTAGACTATAGACTAGACTATAGACTAGACTATAGACTAGACTATAGACTAGACTATAGACTAGACTATAGACTAGACTATAGACTAGACTATAGACTAGACTATAGACTAGACTATAGACTGAGACTATAGACTAGACTATGACGAAGACTATAGACTAGACTAATAGACTAGACTATAGACGAGACTATAGACTAGACTATACTAGACCTACTATGACGATAGACTAGACTATAGACTAGACTATAGACTAGACTGTAGACTAGACTATAGACTGACATAGACTAGACTAGACTAGACTACCATAGATTAGACTATAGACTAGACTATAAGACTAGACTATAGACTAGACTAGACTGACTATTGAACTAGACTATAGAACTAGACTATAGACTAGACTATAGCTAGACTAGACTATAGACTAGACCATAGATTAGACTATAGACTGGACTATAGACTGGACTATGACTATTTGTATTTTAGACTATGGACTATAGTCTAACTATAGATTCTAGTCTATACTAAAGATATAGTCCTGGATTATGGAATAGAACTGGATTATAGAATATAGTCTGGACAATAGAGTAATGTCTGGACAATATACTATATTCTGAACTATAGACTATAGTCTGGACTATGTAATACAGTCTACGCTATAGACAACAGACTGAACTATAGACTACAGTATGGACTGTAAACTATAGTATGAACTATAGGCTATAGTATGGAATATAGACGACTATATTCAGATCTATAGACTATAGTCTGGACAATCTACACTATAGACAACAGTCTGAACTATAGATACAGTATGGGCCACAAGCTGTAGTATATTCGGATCGATAGACTTTAGTCGGATCTATAGACTATAGTCTGGACTAGGGACCATGATATTCACTATATTGTGAACTATAGGCTACAGTTTTGACTATAGACTTTATCTGGGCTATAGACTATTGTATGGATTACATATATGCTACAGACTGGACTATAAATTACAGTCGGGAGTATGGACTACAGTCTGGAATATAGACTCTAGTCTGGATTGTAAACTTTAATCTGGACTATAGACTATAGCTATAGTCTAAACTATATTTTCTTTTCACAGTAACCACTGTTAATATCTTTTATATAGTATTCGTACATCCTTAAATTTATATTAATATATGTAAGTGTGTGTATCTATGCATACATATACACAGATTCTCTGAATAGGTGGGTGGGGTTTTATTTATGTAGTTGTTGTTGCTATTGTGTTTTTATTTTGTTGGGAATTTTTTAATGCTACTATTCGTAATAGCAAGTGAATTCAGTTAATTTATTATCGGGAATTATAGCCTTTATTGTTATTGTTTTCAATTTTTTTCTTGGTATATAACTAGATATAAAAACACATAATCATTTATTTTACTCTTGTTATACTTTATACATATTAAACTCCTACACTGCTGCTGCTGCTACCTCTCTACAGTTGGCTACAAAATAAATATTTCTTTACATTTCTTTTTTTTTTGCTTCTTCATCTTAATTCTTCTAACATTTACATTATTTTTGTAGAGCAATTAGGAAATGAATTCTTGTTATTGCTAAACTATAGCTGCCTTATACTATTGTTAGTATGTATGTCTGTATCTGTGTGTAGTTCCATGAATCCTGATTTTTGTTTCAGAATTAAGTACATTTGTATGTATGTATGTGTTTTATTTTGTTGCTGTTTCTGTTTCTTGTTGGCTTTTTTAATGTTTATAGCATTTTGTTAGGATTTTATAAGTTCATCAACACGTTTAAGCTTATTTTACCCAAGGATATCTCATCATCATAATCATCATCACCATTAGAAAACAATAACATCAACAACAACATCATCATCAGCATTATTTAGAAAACATTCAGTAAATTAATAATGTTTAGTGATTTTTATTTGTTCGTTTGTGTGTGTCCGTATATTTATATGAGTTTTATTTGCAGATAAATTCCTTTCTGTAAATAGGGATTTTATTTTAGATAAATGGATAGGATCATGGAAAATTAAATGCATTTAACTTGCAATATACATTTGTATTTATGTTTATTTTTTAAATGTAATTAGTAGATTGTAATAATTTTTTGGAGCTTTTGCTAAGGGGCAATTATTTTTATTAGTTTATAGAGGGTTCTTTCAAATCCCAAAATTTACTTGATTTGAGCTCGATTCGTACTTGTTTTCTGAACATTTCAGCAAAAAACTAGTCTATAGACTAGACTATAGACTGGACTATAGACTAGACTATAGACTAGACTATAGACTAGACTATAGACTAGACTATAGACTAGACTATAGACTAGACTATAGACTAGACTATAGACTAGACTATAGACTAGACTATAGACTAGACTATAGACTAGACTTAGACTAGACTATAGACTAGACTATAGACTAGACTATAGACTAGACTATCGACTAGACTATCGACTAGACTATAGACTAGACTATAGACTAGACTATAGACTAGACTATAGACTAGACTATAGACTAGACTATAGACTAGCTACTATAGACTAGACTATAGACTAGACTATAGACTAGACTATAGACTAGACTATAGACTAGACTATAGACTAGACTATAGACTAGACTATAGACTAGACTATAGACTAGACTATAGACTAGACTATAGACTAGACTATAGACTAGACTATAGACTAGACTATAGACTAGACTATAGACTAGACTATAGACTAGACTATAGACTAGACTATAGACTAGACTATGACTAGACTATAGACTAGACTATAGACTAGACTATAGACTAGACTATAGACTAGACTATAGACTAGACTATAGACTAGACTATAGACTAGACTATAGACTAGACTATAGACTAGACTATAGACTAGACTATAGACTAGACTATAGACTAGACTATAGACTAGACTATAGACTAGACTATAGACTAGACTATAGACTAGACTATAGACTAGACTATAGACTAGACTATAGACTAGACTATAGACTAGACTATAGACTAGACTATAGACTAGACTATAGACTAGACTATAGACTAGACTATAGACTAGACTATAGACTAGACTATAGACTAGACTATAGACTAGACTATAGACTAGACTATAGACTAGACTATAGACTAGACTATAGACTAGACTATAGACTAGACTATAGACTAGACTATAGACTAGATATAGACTAGACTATAGACTAGACTATAGACTAGACTATAGACCTAGACTATAGACTAGACTATAGACTAGACTATAGACTAGACTATAGACTAGAACTATAGACTAGACTATAGACTAACTATAGACTAGACTATAGACTAGACTATAGACTAGACTATAGACTAACTATAGACTAGACTATAGACTAGACTATAGACTAGACTATAGACTAGACTATAGACTAGACTATAGACTAGACTATACTATAGACTAGACATAGACTAGACCTATAGACTAGACTATAGACTAGACTATAGACTAGACTATAGACTAGACTATAGACTAGACTATAGACTAGACTATAGACTAGACTATAGACTAGACTATAGACTAGACTATAGACTAGACTATGACTAGACTATAGACTAGACTATAGACTAGACTATAGACTAGACTATGGAACTATAGACTAGACTAGACTAGAAGGACTAGACTATAGACTAGACTATAGACTAGACTATACTAGACTATATACTAGACTATAGACTAGACTATAGACTAGACTATAGACTAGACTATAGACTAGACTATAGACTAGACTATAGACTAGACTATAGACTAGACTATAGACTAGACTATAGACTAGACTATAGACTAGACTATAGACTAGACTATAGACTAGACTATAGACTAGACTATAGACTAGACTATAGACTAGACTATAGACTAGACTATAGACTAGACTATAGACTAGACTATAGACTAGACTATAGACTAGACTATAGACTAGACTATAGACTAGACTATAGACTAGACTATAGACTAGACTATAGACTAGACTATAGACTAGACTATAGACTAGACTATAGACTAGACTATAGACTACTATAGACTAGACTATAGACTAGACTATAGACTAGACTATAGACTAGACCATAGACTAGACCATAGACTAGACTATAGACTAGACTATAGACTAGACTATAGACTAGACTATAGACTAGACTATAGACTAGACTATAGACTAGACTATAGACTAGACTATAGACTAGACTATAGACTAGACTATAGACTAGACTATAGACTAGACTATAGACTAGACTATAGACTAGACTATAGACTAGACTATAGACTAGACTATAGACTAGACTATAGACTAGACTATAGACTAGACTATAGACTAGACTATAGACTAGACTATAGACTAGACTATAGACTAGACTATAGACCAGACTATAGACTAGACTATAGACTAGACTATAGACTACTATAGACTAGGCTATAGACTAGACTATAGACTAGACTATAGACTAGACTATAGACTAGACTATAGGCTAGACTATAGACTAGACTATAGACAAAACTATAGACTAGACTATAGACTAGACTATAGACTAGACTATAGGCTAGACTAGACTATAGACTGACTATAGACTAGACTAGACTAGACTAGACTAGACTATAGACTAGACTAGACTAGACTAGACTATAGACTAGACTATCGGGTCTATTGTCTAGACTAGACTATATACTAGACTATAGACTAGACTATCGGGTTGTGTTTTTCTCCTTTCAAAAGGGATCTAATGTATGTAGAAGATGGAAGTAGCAGAGTTCTGTAAAAATGTTTCCAAGACAAATCTATTAAAAGTGATGAATTTCCCCAAATACGAATTTATCTTCTAAATACATTTTCTACTTTACTTTATTAGCATTTGCTTGTTATTTTATTTATAACGTATATTTCTTTCTATTTTTTTTCTTTTGCGTCATAAAATTTATTTATTATATTTGGTTCTTTATATTTAATCCTTTTTACCTATTGCGCTAATATCATAAATATTTCAAAACCTAATTGAAACTGAACTCCATAAAAAAGGATACAAAAGCACAAACATTTTGCCACATTTAACAGCAGCAACAACAAGCCAATCCAAGCTATAACATGGCATCACATTACATTATCTTGTATTATAGTAAATGCCACTAAAAATTTTACTAAACACACTCACACATAGAGACGTTATAATAACCCAGTAGTTCGGAGTGACTGTAATGAAGTAGAGATTTTAAGACAACATTTAGGATTAAGCCTGGTTACCGAGCCTAAGAGGAAACTAGTTCATAATTCATATGATATGGTAACACTTTACATTGATTTCAAATGGATCAACGAGGGGCTGAGAAGCTAAGGCAGCAATCTCCAATTTCATAATTTGTCCTTAATATATCTCATCTTTAATTAATTAGTTCAAACTACCTTTACAAAAGTGAGTGATTACTCTCTTGATAACTTAGGAACCTTAAGTCACGATTGACTACCCTTTACATTACTTGGAGACACTAAATGGACTTACTTTTTTCTCTATTTTACAAAAAGCACTATGAAGTCAAATGACATTTTAGAAAAATCTAGTAGAAAATTGGTAACTTTGCACCCTTTTAAAACTACTGGAACCTAAACCAAATAAATTTGTATTTGTACACTTGTGTTTGTGTCGAAGAGAGTTTGGGGATGTACAAAATTGTCAGTCATAAATAACAGAGAATTGTAAAATGAATGCACAACCATTTAACTTAAAATAATTGGGAATATATATTTAAAGTCAAAAATACCATATAAAAAGAAGAAAAATGTGAATAAAAGAATAACAAACAAATATAAATGTATATTCAACTTGTCTCGTTGCTCCTCCATATTATGGCTTTTGAACAAGGACTTGGGTAAGTGTGGTATTCCTCCAACACCATCACTGCAATATGGGGAAAATGAATATAAAGAAATAATAAAAGCCGGAGATGATGATGGCGACCGCAATAAAATTTAAACAAGCATAAACGTTTTACCAGCAACAACAACAACACCAACAACCAGAACAATTTAGCAGTTATTATATGAAAGTATCCTGGCCCAAATGCCGCAAAAGTCATGCATATTTGAGTTGAGTTGAGTACATATTCAAACATTTCTATTACTCAGCAATAGCAGCAACAACTACCAAAATGAAAACATTAAGCAACAGCAGCCAACTCAAGTCAAAACCAAATAGTACATTCGCCAAGCGAATACTCAGCCATTCCCTCACTTTTACTCACACACACACACACATCCATTTTCGTTTGTTGGTCCTTCTTGCTGTGTATTAAATGTAAAAACCTTAGCAAGATGAAGTCATTTTCAGTCAAAAAGGCAAAATGAAAATGAGAAAAAAAAAAATAGTCATAAAAATGTGAATAAAATTTTCATAATGGTAGCCCCTCATTAAGCGCCAAAAATGTAATACATCTCTTAGTATTTTTTTTTTTCGTTCCTTTAAATATTGGGCCTAAAAACTTACGTTTATACAAACATAAATACCACTTGTACCTGCCCGAGTTGTTTTCAAATATGTAATTTGTACAAACAAATTGCGGGGAGAACGCACAAAAAAAAGACAAGCAATAAAATTTACTGTAATGTTGATGACAGTGGCGCACAAACGTAAAATGCATTAAAATTTGAGGTAAATGTGTGTGTGGCAATAAGAACCGCACCAAACTTACACTTATACATATACTAAATGGCGACTTGGAAAGGGGATCAGGTTTTAAAAAGAATTTATTCTCTAAAGGAAAGCTCTAAAGGCAAAAATTCTAAAATAGTCTCTTTGATCAGTTCTAGTTCAGTTCTATTTCAGTTCTAGTTCAGTTGTAGTTCAGTTGTAGTTCAGTTGTAGTTCAGTTGTAGTTCAGTTCTAGTTCAGTTCTAGTTCAGTTCTAGTTCAGTTCTAGTTCAGTTCTAGTTCAGTTCTAGTTCAGTTCTAGTTCAGTTCTAGTTCAGTTCTAGTTCAGTTCTAGTTCAGTTCTAGTTCAGTTCTAGTTCAGTTCTAGTTCAGTTCTAGTTCAGTTCTAGTTCAGTTCTAGTTCAGTTCTAGTTCAGTTCTAGTTCTAGTTCAGTTCTAGTTCAGTTCTAGTTCAGTTCTAGTTCAGTTCTAGTTCAGTTCTAGTTCAGTTCTAGTTCAGTTCTAGTTCAGTTCTAGTTCAGTTCTAGTTCAGTTCTAGTTCAGTTCAGTTCTAGTTCAGTTCTAGTTCAGTTCTAGTTCAGTTCTAGTTCAGTTCTAGTTCATTCTAGTTCAGTTCTAGTTCAGTTTTAGTTCAGTTTTAGTTCAGTTCTAGTTCAGTTCTAGTTCAGTTCTAGTTCAGTTCTAGTTCAGTTCTAGTTCAGTTCTAGTTCAGTTCTAGTTCAGTTCTAGTTCAGTTCTAGTTCAGTTTCTAGTTCAGTTCTAGTTCAGTTCTAGTTCAATTCTAGTTCAGTTCTAGTTCAGTTCTAGTTCAGTTCTAGTTCGGTTCTAGTTCAGTTCTAGTTCGGTTCTAGTTCAGTTCTAGTTCAGTTCTAGTTCAGTTCTAGTTCAGTTCTAGTTCAGTTCTAGTTCAGTTCTAGTTCAGTTCTAGTTCAGTTCTAGTTCAGTTCTAGTTCAGTTCTAGTTCAGTTCTAGTTCAGTTCTAGTTCAGTTCTAGTTCAGTTCTAGTTCAGTTCTAGTTCAGTTCTAGTTCAGTTCTAGTTCAGTTCTAGTTCAGTTCTAGTTCAGTTTTAGTTCAGTTCTAGTTCAGTTCTAGTTCTGTTTTAGTTCAGTTCTAGTTCAGTTCTAGTTCAGTTCTAGTTCAGTTCTAGTTCAGTTCTAGTTCAGTTCTAGTTCAGTTCTAGTTCAGTTCTAGTTCAGTTCTAGTTCAGTTCTAGTTCAGTTCTAGTTCAGTTCTAGTTCAGTTCTAGTTCAGTTTAGTTCAGTTCTAGTTCAGTTCTAGTTCAGTTCTAGTTCAGTTCTAGTTCAGTTCTAGTTCAGTTCTAGTTCAGTTCTAGTTCGGTTCTAGTTCAGTTCTAGTTCAGTTCTAGTTCAGTTCTAGTTCAGTTCTAGTTCAGTTCTAGTTCAGTTCTAGTTCAGTTCTAGTTCAGTTCTAGTTCAGTTCTAGTTCAGTTCTAGTTCAGTTCTAGTTCAGTTCTAGTTCAGTTCTAGTTCAGTTCTAGTTCAGTTCTAGTTCAGTTCTAGTTCAGTTCTAGTTCAGTTCTAGTTCAGTTCTAGTTCAGTTCTAGTTCAGTTCTAGTTCAGTTCTAGTTCAGTTCTAGTTCAGTTCTAGTTCAGTTCTAGTTCAGTTCTAGTTCAGTTCTAGTTCAGTTCTAGTTCAGTTCTAGTTCTAGTTCAGTTCTAGTTCAGTTTCTAGTTCAGTTCTAGTTCAGTTCTAGTTCAGTTCTAGTTCAGTTCTAGTTCAGTTCTAGTTCATAGTTCAGTTCTAGTTCAGTTCTAGTTCAGTTCTAGTTCAGTTCTAGTTCAGTTCTAGTTCAGTTCTAGTTCAGTTCTAGTTCAGTTCTAGTTCAGTTCTAGTTCAGTTCTAGTTCAGTTCTAGTTCAGTTCTAGTTCAGTTCTAGTTCAGTTCTTCAGTTCAGTTCGTTCTAGGTTCAGTCAGTTTCTAGTTCAGTTCTAGTTCAGTTCTAGTTCAGTTCTAGTTCAGTTCTAGTTCAGTTCTAGTTCAGTTCTAGTTCAGTTCTAGTTCAGTTCTAGTTCAGTTCTAGTTCAGTTCTAGTTCAGTTCTAGTTCAGTTCTAGTTCAGTTCAAGTTCAGTTCTAGTTCAGTTCTAGTTCAGTTCTAATTCAGTTCTTTGTCTTCAGATAAACAATTTGATGAAAATCATAGACCGACCTCTGCCTCATGGAGTAAGTAATTAGAATTTTGGTTACCATTCCTTTTAAGTCTGCTCAGCAGCTCTAAAAGTTAAAAAGCAATTTTAAAACAATTTAGCAAATTGAAAGCAAAACAGGCCTTTATTCAAGGAGACGATGATGGTGGCCAAAATAACTAGGAATACAAACTCTCACTAGCGAATAACTTTGTAGCAACAATGTTCGTATCTATATATATGTATATAGACTATGATATATGTGTGAGTATATTAACAGTCGGTCATGTTGCAAAACAATTTAACTAGAGTTTTGTAATTTAATGCTACTTGCTACAGTATACGTAGTCGGTAGTTGGTGGTTTGAATTACTATTTCCCATAATTCATTGGCCACAGCAGTGTTCCATATACTCATACCCATATGCATGTACTCCAACTCCTGGCAGACTATAGACATGCAGAGAGTACGTAACATCAGCAGCCTTTATGCATATCCATTCATAGCCCTAGTAGCCCGGTGTGAGCTGAATAACAACAGCAGCAGCGGCACTATGAAATTAATTATTTTCCATTAAAGCTAAGTTGTGTAAAAGAAAGTAGCTCGGAAAGGCAATTTAGCGCGTCAAGTGCTCATATAAATAACATCAATTTCATTTTCTCCATTTATTTAAACCAGCCCACCACACTCCTTATGAAGCCCTCATCTCATCCACGCTTTTCGAATCTGATATTATTATTATTTCATTTTATATTCAGAGCAAAAAAAAAAAAGAAGGAATGAAAGAAAAGAAAAAACAGAACAAGACCAGCTGGAGAGTATAAAGAAGAAGGTAACTTAAACGATATTAAATGGCAACCGGAAATGGCGAGAAAAAAAATACTGAATAAAATAAAGTGAATTCACACAGACCAACAGCCAGCAGTCGGGCAGACAAACAAACAAACCACCCAACCAGCAACATTTTTAACTTACCACGCAGTATCCATATTCCTTTATGGCCCAAACAAGATAAAGAAAAAAAAAATTACAAATTATATACACACGAAAACTAAATGAAATAATAATAAAGAAAGAAAAAAAAAAACGAAATAATCACATTCGCTTTGAGAAAAAGCTAAAGCTAGAGAGGAGCAAGGATATATGTATGTATGTTGAAACTCATACATGAACACTTTTCATCAGTTCTTTCTAAAACTCTAACTTCTTTGCGAAAGTGTATGCAGCCTTTTTTTTTCAACTTTTGTCTAAAATTGCTTGATGGTTGCTATTTTCTGAACGACACTCTCACTCCTTGCAACTTTTAAATTATTTATTTATATTTTTATTTATACAGCCATAAAAAAGATATACATTCATATGTATGTATGTGTGTGTATGCCTCTTTCATCCACCACCTTTTACTCATATTTTCATATTTTCTTTCTTAGATTAATTTACTTCATTCATTCAACATAATGTTTATCAATTTATGTTGAATAAAAAAACAAAAACAACAACAACATTTTTATAATGAATGAATTTTTTATGGAGGTATTTAATTACCTCCAAACAATGTTTAACAATAATTAATTTATGTTATGTTAAAACTAAGTAGGAACATTTTCGGAATTAATTCTAGAACCAGATAAAACGATTTAAGTTTTTTTATTTTTTGACAAAAAGTCGAGTTTTTGAAGCAAAATATGAATGATCACAGAATAGGCCTATCGTTCTCTGACCAAAGCCGGATTACTTTCATAGTGAATTTGAAGAAATCTAAGAAATTTGAAGAAATGAAGGGATCGTAGGAAAACCGACTGGTTAAAATTCTTCAATAGGGTGCGGTCAGGGATTTTGCAGATTTCCCTCGACTTGCATAAAGTTGTAGACAAATTTACCAGTGTGTTAACGATGAGGCATAAGCAACCTAAGTGTTGGACCAGGGAACTACGCAATCAAAGGTCGACGGTTAGAAGGTTGTTTAATAGGACCAGGCTTACTTGACTTTCAGAAGATTGGAATAACTACAGAATAAGTTTCAATAAGTATAAGGGAGATCTCAAGAGAGCAAAACAGATATCATGGAGGAACTACTGTGAATCTTTTGGCAACGTTAATGAAATGACTAGGTTCCGTAGAATTTTAGCCAAAGAATCCAAGGCCTTAGGTTACATTAAACGGGAAGACAACTCTTTGCTTATGGAAACACACTTCCCAGGTTGTGCTGACATAGATGATAGGGTCTCAGGTCAGGGTGTCCAAGAACCTGGGGCTTCTAGTTATTCAACTGGTTATATTGGTGAAATAGTCAATAGGGGCAAATTGGGCTGGGCGATGAACACCTTTGACCCGTATAAATTAGCGGGTGCAGATGGTGTCTTTCCGGCCATGCTCTGTAATATTCCTGAAGACGTATTGGCAATTTTAGTTGATATTTGTAAGAGGTGTCTCCTTTCATCTTTTCTACTGAGGACCTTAGAGATCTTTATCTCAGGAGCAATATAGATACCCGTCTTATTAGCAACGTTCAACATGCCTACCTAAAGGGTAAATCGGTTGAGAGTGCCCTACATGAAGTTGTATGGAGCATGGCTTAGAGCATAGGGAGGTTGTATTGAGCATGGCTTAGAGCATAGGGAATATTCTTTAGCCGCGTTTCTGGACATAGAGGCCGCCTTTTACAACATTAGAATAGAGGCCATCAGGGAGTCGCTAGTCGTACTGGGAGTTCAGGATTTCCTAGAGAGTTGGTTAGTATCGATGCTTGATAGCAGAATTATCAACTCAACTTTAGGGGATGATAGGATTGGGAAATGAGTTACCAGGGGCACACCACAAGGAGGAGTGTTATCTCCCCTATCCTAAGGATCTTTGAATCTAAAGATAGGAAGATAGTTGCTTATGCGGATGACGTGGTGTTACTGGTCAAAGGCAAATAGGAATGGCTTGGGTTTGAATCCATCTAAGACGGAGCTAGTCTGGATTCTGGCACAGGTGCCGGGTTTTATTTGATAGATGACAACATAAAAGTGTCATACAGACTTCTGGACGAATGAAGCGTCTTTCAGACGGAGATCCTGACTATAGGGAAATCCGTGGATATTATTAAGACACACATTACTAGGGGTCGGAAGTGACGATTTATGTTGATAGTCAGGCAACTCTTAAAGTGTAAAACGTATAGCTTGGTAAAAAGCTGCAAAAGGGGCCTGGAAGGGTTAGTCAGGTTATACACATTAAGGCTGTGTTGGGTACCGAGACACTGTGACGTAGTCTCGGTTTTGGAGCTAGATAGTAGGGTCGGTCCGGTAGAACTCCCCATTTGTTATTACTGTAGGCTAATCTCCGAATATTTCAAAAACTCCACCAACCGATCCTGGCACAGTAGGCTGGATTGTAGGGTTTCTAGAACACTACGGCCGAAGTTAAATCCAAAAGCAGCCAGAGTGCTCAATTGGAGCCTTTAGGGATAATAGGGACGGTAACACACAGGATTTTTGTTCGGTTGTGTGAGGACGAAGAGTAACTGGAGACAGTAGGGCATATTTTATGCTACTGTCCCAGAATACAGAGTCTGAGACTGAAATGGCTAGGGAAAGGATTCCACGATTAACTAGGAGATATAGCAGGGTCCAACTTAGGCGACATTCTGGGCTTCATCGGGTGAATATTTTGGATTTTCAGATAACGCAACAATTAGGGATTTTCCTTCCACTTTCCCTGACCACTTTCTTATTTTGTTCTTTTTTGGAGGGAAACTCTCACTCTTCTCATCTTTCTCTTTTCTTCTGTCTTCTTCTTACTTCTCCTTCTTCTTTATTAAGTGATTCAATTCACAATGGACCTTTGGGTCTAATAGTGGATGTATACTTTTGGTATACAACCCTTTTAAACTAAACTAACTAACGAAGTTATAGGCGACCAAAACATCTATATTTGAGAGAAGTTATAAGCGATTTTGGATTTCTTAAGGTTTTTTAATTTTCTAAGTTAATATGTAATTGTTTTGCCAAACTATTTTTAATCCTAACTGTATAAACTTATACTCTTATGTATGTCTGTATATGTTTGTAATATATTTGTATAAATATGTATGTGTTAAATTACATTTATAAATGTTATTAATGAAAATTGACAATTTTAATTAAAATTTCAATTGAATTATGAATAATTTTTGTTAAACACAAAATAATTGAAGAAGAAAAAAAAAACAAAATGAATTTGCCCCAAAACAACGAACAAATTTCGTTATGAATAAATAAATAAAATAAAATTAAATCATCCAATAAATGTTGATTATAATCGAATCCCCAGAGTTGTTGTACAACAAAAACAACAATAACATAGGAACAAATTTCTAATAACATTTTAATAAAGAAAAAAATGAAACGAAAGAATAATAATAAAAATGTCTTCTGGGCGTTCTTCTTCCAACATGACAGCGATGAGGAATCTTTAAAGAAAAAACAAAAAAGAAAACAAATTTGAAGAAATATACAATAAAACGACCAATTTTCAATTAATGATATTGGGTTCTGGAGAGAAAAAAAGGAAAATGTTAAGGAATTTTAAATAAATTTGCAACAACATCAGCCACATCAGTCCTATTGTATATTACTTTAAAAGCAAATAAAGCAAAAAAATTGTTTGTGACACTAAAACATCAGACTAACAACAACAGCAATAACAGAAATTGCAGCAACAATGAAAAAAGTATAACAAAAACAACAATAATATTAAAATGAAATTGAAAATAATATAAAAATGCACATACCCTACAAACTCTTGATTCTATATAAAAAAACATAAAAAAATAAAAATGTTGCAAGGCTTTAAACCGATGAGCAACCAAAGCAGCAGTGGCAGCAGCAGCAGCTTTTGCTTAGTGTATACATTTTTTTTTTTTTTTGCTGATGTTAAGATTTAATAAATGAAATTGGTGTGTGATTAAAAACACAAAAACCAAACGAAATCCATCTAATCAACTTTTGTTCCCCAACTCTTGCTGATTGTACTCGCTCCAGCACCAGCAGTAACCACAATCGAACATACACACACATTCATACATATATCTTCAACAGACTAAAAGCATCTGCAACAAACACATTCACTTAGCAAGCTAGCAAACACCCAATTGTCCACCCACTTGGTTACCGGAAACAGCAGCCATTTGCTCTTTATACTACTCGTAGTAGTATATCACGTGCTAAGGAGAATTCAAATATATTTAGTCAAGTAGAGGATATGGCGTCTCAGTTGGGTGGCCTTAAAGGCAAAACAACAACAAGAACAACAAACTACAACAACAAGAACAACAACATAGCATACAAAAAAAGAGGAAAATAGAAAAGAAACAATTAAGTTGTTGTTCGTATGCTTAAGCGAAAGAAAAGTGGTTGTTCGCAATGAGCGGGACTTTTGGGCGGAGTTTGTTGCCTAAACATAAAAAAGAAGGGATTTTTTATAAGGGGATCTAATTTAGGCAATTTCCCCTTAAATGAAAAGGTACTTTCAAGTACGTTCAATCTCCCAATGGGTTTTTGGCTAGACTGCGGTCCAGTCATGACACAACCCCTTGTGTCAGATAAAGCAGTGTTCATGGTAAGACGGTTTAAAAGTTAACTTAGCAAAAGATCAAAGATCACAAAGATATCATCACTTTACACAAATTTAGAAACGGTTATTGGAACCAAAGAATTATCCCAACAAAAGAAAGACGAGAGAACCGAGTTTAGCATGAGCGGAAGCTATTAAGTGGAATGATCACATGCTGGAGAAACAATATGACTTTAAACAATCATATCATCAACTCCTCCTATCCCGAATTTTATGCAGAAACCATGCGGCAGGTGGACGCACTGGGCAGGAGGGGAAGCAAGAACGCACGAACGAACGAAGAACGAACGAACGAACGAACGAACGAACGACGAACGAACGAACGAACGAACGAAACGAAAGAAAGAACGAACGAACGAACGAAGAACGAACGAACGAACGAACGAACGAACGAACGAACGAACGAACGAACGAACGAACGAACGAACGAACGAAACGAACGAACGAACGAAAACGAACGAACGAACGAACGAACGAACGAACGAACGAACGAACGAACGAACGAACGAACGAAGAACGAACGAACGAAGAACGAACGAACGAACGAACAAACGAACGAACGAACGAACGAACGAACGAACGAACGAAGAAAAACGAACGAACGAACGAACAACGAACGAACGAACGAACGAACGAACGAACGAACGAACGAACGAACGAACGAAACGAACGAACGAACGAACGAACGAACGAACGAACGAAAGAACGAACGAACGAACGAACACGAACGAACGAACGAACGAACGAACGAACGAAACGAAGAACGAACGAACGAACGAACGAACGAACGAAAACGAACGAACGAACGAACGAACGAACGAACGAACGAACGAACGAAACGAACGAACGAAGAACGAACGAACGAACGAAACGAACGAACGAACGAACGAACGAACGAACGAAACGAACGAAACGAAAAACGAAAAACGAACGAACGAACGAACGAACGAAAGAACGAACGAACGAACGAACGAACGAACGAACGACGAACGAACGAAGACGAACGAACGAACGAACGAACGAACGAACGAACGAACGAAACGAACGAACGAACGAACGAACGAACGAACGAACGAACGAACGAACGAACGAACGAAACGAAACGAACGAACGAACGAACGAAGAACGAAGAACGAACGAACGAAAGAACGAACGACGAACGAACGAACGAACGAACGAAAGAACGAACGAACGAACGAACGAACGAACGAAGAAGAACGAACGAACGAACGAACGAACGAAACGAACGAACGAACGAACGAACGAACGAACGAACGAACGAACGAACGAACGAACGAACGACGAACGAACGAACGAACGAACGAACAACGAACGAACGAACGAACGAACGAACGAACGAACGAACGAACGAACGAACGAACGAACGAACGAACGAACGAACGAACGAAACGAACGAACGAACGAACGAACGAACGAACGAACGAACGAAACGAACGAACGAAAAACGAACGAACGAACGAACGAAACGAACGAACGAACGAACGAACAAACGAACGAACGAACGAACGAACGAACGAACGAACGAACGACGAAACGAAGAACGAACGAACGAACGAACGAACGAACGAACGAACGAACGAACGAACGAACGAACGAACGAACGAACGAACGAACGAACGAGAACGAACGAACGAACGAACGAACGAAAACGAAAGAACGAACGAACGAACGAACGAAGAACGAACGAACGAACGAACGAACGAACGAACGAACGAACGAACGACGAACGAACGAACGAACGAACGAACGAACGAACGAACGAACGAACGAACGAACGAACGAACGAACGAACGAACGAACGAAACGAACGAACTGAATCGAACGAACGAACGAACGAACGAAACGAACGAACGAACGAACGAACGAACGAACGAACGAACGAACGAACGAACGAACGAACGAACGAACAGAACGAACGAACGAACGAACGAACGAACGAACGCAACGAACGAACGAACGAACGAACGAACGAACGAACTGAACGAACGAACGAACGAACGAACGAACGAACGAACGAACGAACGAACGAACGAACGAACGAACGAACGAACGAACGAACAGAACGAACGAACGAAGAACGAACGAACGAAGAACGAACGAACGAACGAACGAACGAACGAACGAACGAACGAACGAACGAACGAACGAACGAACGAACGAACGAACGAAGAACGAACGAACGAACGAACGAACGAACTAACGAACGAACGAACGAAGACACGAACGACGAACGAACGAACGAACGAACGAACGAACGAACGAACGAACGAACGAACGAACGAACGAACGAACGAAGAACGAACGAACGAACGAACGAACGAACGAACGAACGAACGAACGAAACGAACGAACTAACGAACGAACGAACTAAACGAACGAACGAACGAACGAACGAACGAACGAACTAAGAACGAACGAACGAACGAAAGAATAACGAACGAACGAACGAACTAACGAACTAACAACGAACTAACGAACGAACGAACAACTAACGAACGAACTAACTAAACGAACTAACGAACGAACTAACGAACTAACTAACTAACTAACTAACTAACTAACTAACTACTAACTAACTAACGAACTAACTAACTAACTAACTAAACTAACTAACTAACTAACTAACTAACTAACTAATAACTAACTAACTAACTAACTAACTAACTAACTAACTAACTAACTAACTAACTAACTAACTAACTAACTAACTAAGACATCTGGCCAGTAGGTGGCTAGGGGTTACCCTAAAGGGTACGTTCTGCATTCCAAAAGTGGCCAACTGGGCACATTACGTTACTACCGCAACCTTCAAACCATACATACATACCCAGCAAAAAATATTTGATGTCATTCTTTACAAACCACATCTTAATCACATCTTAAAATGCGATTTCATATTTTTCACTTTTATAAACCAAATATTTCCTTACAAATGAAACCCCAGTTAAAAGTGAGGAAAGAGATGTGGAAAAGTCATTACAAATAACATATTTGAAGTACATCATGATTTGGTGAAAGAGTAGCGAAATTTACATAAGCGTGTCATTAAGAGAATGTGTTTTATTTTTGACATCCAAATATCGGATTTTTACTGCTTCTAAAAATAAGATCAGATGTAGTTCGAAGCTGCCAAAAATGAACAACATCCCTCCAATGACACGCTAATGTAAAATTCATAGGTTTTACACCCGAATTTGAAGCACTTCGGGTTACTAGTTGTGATGAAAATTCTACATCTTTTTCCACACTTTTTTTGCTGGGTATGTACATACATATGTATGTAAGCCATTATAAGAGTACTTAAAAGTGTAATAGTCATTGGAAGTAACTGGTTTTGTAAGAACAAGTTTTTGCTGGGCTTGTAATCAGTCAATATAGCTCGTAATTGTATTTTTTGGTCGAAAAATACGCCTTTATTTTGAAAACGGAGATCATTCTGTAATCTTTTACTTTTTTCTTGAAAAAATTTACTTTCTGGAATGATTTTTTATTAATGAATATTAGCAGTTTTCTAGTCACACTTTGGTAACCCTTAAAAATCTCATTGATTGTTGATCGAGAGCGCGAACGGAGAAGAAATTGAATGTAACTAAAAGAGAGTTAGTTAAACGATAAAGTAGAAACAATAAAACAACAACAAAGACTACACAAACAATTTACAAACAAATATACAGCGATTAACTTTGTGTGTTTTTTTCTTTATTTTTTTTTCTTTCTGTTTCTGTTATTTTTATTATTCTTTTTTTTTTTTTGCCCCATCAGAAGATTTTAGTTCAGTACAAAACGACTCTTTAAACAAACACATCGCTTTAGTACACGGGTCTACTAAAAACAAAGTGCTTTCTGAGGTGTGGAATTTTTTTGAATGTGCAATAAAAAAATCAAAAAAGAATTGAAATAAATACTATGCAAATCGAAAAGACAATAATTAATTAAATAGTTTTATTTTTTTTGTGTTAAAGAATCAACAGTTTTTTAAAAACGAAAGAAATAATCAAAGTTCAATATTGAAAGCAAAAAAAAAAAAAAGAAAATTAAAGTGAATAAAACGAAGAAGTGAAAAAACAAGCATTTTAATAAGCTCATTTTGCGAGAGTAAAGTTAAAAAGAGAGCTTTTATTAAAGGAATTTGTGAATTTAAAAAAAGTAATAATTTAATTAAAACAACGAAAAGAAATATTAAATAAATAAAGCCCTTAAATTTTCCACCCGGTAAAATAATCATAAAAAACAACAACACCAAAAAAAGTGTTTATTAAAAAATAAAAATAAAACAAAAAAAAAAATATAAATAATATTCTTTATTTGAGGGAAATTTCAACTAATTTGAAACGAAAACAATAGATAAAGAAGAGCCCTCCTCGGAAATCTTCGTGGATTAAATACGCTGCGCGTATCTTATCATTCGTCAGTCAATGAGTTAGTTAGTCCGTCAGTCAGTCATTCATTCAATCAGTCAGTCAGTGTGTCTGTCAAGTTTTTCAATCTGTATTTTTGAGTATTTTTTCTTGTTTATATTGTTGTTGTGTGTTGTTTTTGTTTTTTGGCTTTTCTACTCATTATTTTGTTTGCTGTGTTCAGCTCTCAGTGGTTGATCGGTGGGCCATTTGGCTCATTGATTTCCCGTTTCTGGTGACTGCTTCTTACTCCCTCCTCTTTCCCAACTTCTCCACAGCTTACTTCCATTGCCATAGGCAAACCAACCACATGTATATGTAATTGTAAAATTACAACAAATTTTATATACGAAAAGCTATAAATAAACAATTGAGAAATTATAGTTAAGACTGACCAATCACCAATCACTACACTAGTAACTTTCAGCAATATTAGACTAGAGTTTAGACTAAGACTAGACTAAAGAATAGTTCATAGACTAGACTAAAGACTAGTTCATAGACTACGTACTAGACTATAGGCTAGACTATAGACTAGACTAGACTATAGACTAGACTAGACTATGGACTAGACTATAGACTAAACTATAGACTAGACTATAGACTAGACTATAGACTAGACTATAGACTAGACTACAGACTAGACTATAGACTAGACTATAGACTAGACTATAGACTAGACTATAGACTAGACTATAGACTAGACTATAGACTAGACTATAGACTAGACTATAGACTAGACTATAGACTAGACTATAGACTAGACTATAGACTAGACTATAGACTAGACTATAGACTAGACTATAGACTAGACTATAGACTAGACTATAGACTAGACTATAGACTAGACTATAGACTAGACTATAGACTAGACTATAGACTAGACTATAGACTAGACTATAGACTAGACTATAGACTAGACTATAGACTAGACTATAGACTAGACTATAGACTATAGACTAGACTATAGACTAGACTATAGACTAGACTATAGACTAGACTATAGACTAGACTATAGACTACACTATAGACTACACTATAGACTACACTATAGACTACACTATAGACTACACTATAGACTACACTATAGACTACACAATAGACTATAGACTAGACTATAGACTGGACTATATACTAGACTATAGACTAGACTATAGACTAGACTATAGACTAGACTATAGACTAGACTATAGACTAGACTATAGACTAGATTATAGACTAGACTATAGACTAAACTATAGACTAGACTATAGACCAGACTGTAGACTAGACTATAGAATAGACTATAGACTCGACTATAGACTAATGACTCGACTATAGACTAGACTATAGACTAGACTATAGACTAGACTATAGACTAGACTATAGACTAGACTATAGACTAGACTATAGACTAGACTATAGACTAGACTATAGACTAGACTATAGACTAGACTATAGACTAGACTATAGACTAGACTATAGACTAGACTATAGACTAGACTATAGACTAGACTATAGACTAGACTATAGACTAGACTATAGACTAGACTATAGACTAGACTATAGACTAGACTATAGACTAGACTATAGACTAGACTATAGACTAGACTATAGACTAGACTATAGACTAGACTATAGATTAGACTATAGACTAGACTAGACTAGACTATAGACTAGACTATAGACTAGACTATAGACTAGACTATAGACTAGACTATGAACTACACTATAGACTAGACTATGGACTAGACTATAGACTAGACTATAGGCTAGACTATAGAGTAGACTATGGACTAGACTATAGACTAGACTATAGACTAGACTATAGACTAGACTATAGACTACACTATAGACTACACTATAGACTACACTATAGACTACACTATAGACTACACTATAGACTACACTATAGACTACACAATAGACTATAGACTAGACTATAGACTGGACTATATACTAGACTATAGACTGGACTATATACTAGACTATAGACTAGACTATAGACTAGACTATAGACTAGACTATAGACTAGACTATAGACTAGATTATAGACTAGACTATAGACTAAACTATAGACTAGACTATAGACCAGACTATAGACTAGACTATAGACTAGACTATAGACTAACTATAGACTAGACTATAGACTAGACTATAGACTAGACTATAGACTAGACTATAGACTAGACTATAGACTAGACTATAGACTAGACTATAGACTAGACTATAGACTAGACTATAGAGTAGACTATAGACTAGACTATAGACTAGACTATAGACTAGACTATAGACTAGACTATAGACTAGACTATAGACTAGACTATAGACTAGACTATAGACTAGACTATAGATTAGACTATAGACTAGACTGTAGACTAGACTATGGACTAGACTGTAGACTAGACTGTGAACTAGGCTATAGACTAGACTCTAAACTAGCAATTTACAATTTAGAAAGTTACAGGGATGGACATCATTAAATAGTTTCTGCTAGCGATCATTACTATTCGGCTGTTACTAACATGAGCCTAAACTAATAATACCATTTCCCCTATTATAGTAGTGTAGTGGAGGGGGGTATAAATTAAAATTAACAAAACAAACACACAACAATCATAAATAATACAAATGAATTAAAAAAAAAGCTGCGATAGTTTTTATTAATACGCAAAAAGTACAAAAACAGAACAAACAACACAATTAACAACAAAAACAACAACAAAACTATTATTGGCTTATTAATTATTTATTATTACACAAACGACAACTTGAAGCTTGAACTCCCTTCCTCATTTGTCATTAAAATCTAAAAGAATACAGCTGTCTTTTTAATTTAACTCCTCGTTTTTAAACAACTCCCTTCTGTTTCTTTCTTTCTTAAACAAGTGCTTAAAACTAATAATAATTTCAAAAAGATCTTTAAATTTAAACAAGAATCTGCAATGGAACTTGTACTTGAGACTAGTGCAGACAGTGTCGTCCAACTATAAATTTTTTGAATGCAAAATACTAAACGATTGTACAATAACAACAACTACAAAATACCATTATTATTACATACATACATACTTACTTAGTATAAAATATACACACATATATCTCTGTATTTCTTGGGTGTTGTGTTCTTCTTGTTATTGTGAAGCTTATTAAGTGGAATCTTTATTTTATTAAATATAATTTTTTCTTCCGCCTGCATTCTGAAAAAAAGGAAAATCTATAAAAAACAAAGACTGTGCATTTCCTGTGTCATTTAAACTTCTTTTTGTGCTACTACTACCGCTAACTTTTAAAAACAATTTGAAATTGCTATAAAAGTGCTACTCTACTGCTGCTGATCTTTATGTGATCGTTTGCTTCGATCGATCTTCCATCAAATATTTTTTATTACAATTCATATAACAAACAGTGTGTTTAAATATAAAAAAATAATATGTTGTTGTAAAAAGAATCTATTATAACAATATTCTTGAAAACAACTTTCAGCTTTGTAGTATTTTTTGTTTCCCCTGCTGCTACTGCCACCTGCTGTAGTCATCTCACCATCCTTCTTCAACCTAAAAAAACACAAATCAACTTGTAATAATTGTCATCTTAAAACTAGCAAAAATGTAAGTTTTTCATTATAAAAATGTATTTTCTAGATTGTATTTTTTTTTGTATTTTGTTCCTCAACCTGTTGCCAAAAATCTATTAAAAACAGACCCATAAATGTAACCAAAAAAATTTTTCTGCATGATTTGTTTTTTTCTTTCTAGCTTTTTTTTTGGTTTTTATTCATTGCATGTCATTAAATCTCTCAAGTTAATTTTTTTGCGAATTTTTTTTGTTTTTTATTTTTCTCTGGCAGGGTTGCCAAGTGCACATTTTATGTTTGGTGATAGTTGTAATTAATGGATTTTTTTTATTCGGAATTCCTTTAAGGAAATATTAACTTAAGAAATAATCTAAAGACTAGCCTATGACTAGACTAAAGACTAGATAATAGGCTAGGGTATAGACTAGGGAATAGACTAGACTATAGACTAGGGATTAGGCTAGACAATAGACTAGACTATAGACTAGACTAGATTATAGACTAGACTATAGACTAGATTAGACTATAGACTAGACTAGATTATAGACTAGACTATAGACTAGACTAGATTATAGACTAGACTATAGACTAGATTATAGACTAGACTATAGACTAGACTATAGACTAGACTATAGACTAGACTATAGACTAGACTATAGACTAGACTATAGACTAGACTATAGACTAGACTATAGACTAGACTATAGACTAGACTATAGACTAGACTATAGACTAGACTATAGACTAGACTATAGACTAGACTATAGACTAGACTATAGACTAGACTATAGACTAGACTATAGACTAGACTATAGACTAGACTATAGACTAGACTATAGACTAGACTATAGACTAGACTATAGACTAGACTATAGACTAGACTATAGACTAGACTATAGACTAGACTATAGACTAGACTATAGACTAGACTATAGACTATAGACTAGACTGTAGACTAGACTATAGACTAGAGATAGACTAGACTATAGACTAGACTATAGACTAGACTATAGACTAGACTATAGACTAGACTATAGACTAGACTATAGACTAGACTATAGACTAGACTATAGACTAGACTATAGACTAGACTATAGACTAGACTATAGACTAGACTATAGACTAGACTATAGACTAGACTATAGACTAGACTATAGACTAGACTATAGACTAGACTATAGACTAGACTATAGACTAGACTATAGACTAGACTATAGACTAGACTATAGACTAGACTATAGACTAGACTATAGACTAGACTATAGACTAGACTATAGACTAGACTATAGACTAGACTATAGACTAGACTATAGACTAGACTATAGACTAGACTATAGACTAGACTATAGACTAGACTATAGACTAGACTATAGACTAGACTATAGACTAGACTATAGACTAGACTATAGACTAGACTATAGACTAGACTATAGACTAGACTATAGACCGACTATAGGATAGACTATAGACTAGACTATACTGACTAGACTATAGACTAGACTATAGACTAGACTATAGACTAGACTATAGACTAGACTATAGATTAGACTATTAGACTAGGACTATAGACTAGAAGCACTAGAAAGTAATGAAAACTTACTTTAACTAAGGCTTAATTACTATCATAAACAGTATTTTCTTAATATCTCTACTATGGCAACTCTTGGCAATCATCATTTATAGAGTATCTCACTCTCTTCCATATTATTTTATTTTAGTATTTCAAAGTGTTTTAGTGTTTTATTTTTACCTTATGTTTGCTTTATTTTCACACAACCACTTGTTTCTATTTTTAGTTCAGTTTATTTTACATTAATTTTGTTTTATTGTTATTTATGCCCTTTTCAGCTCTCTGCTAATAATGATAATAAAAATTAACATTTCATTTTTAACTCTATTCTTATCGAAAGATACCAACCAGCTTTAAATGAGTATTTAGTTATGATGTTGTGAGAACATGTGCCCTGTTCTGTACCCAGTGTAGATAACTTGTTAACATTTTTTCTTTAAAAGTCACTAAAACATTGAGAAAACGTTTAAAATGCTATTTAGTATGTGAATTTTGTAAAGTATTTGAACTTTAACATTTAAACGTCTTTATTTTTATTTTTTTTTTGCAAAAATATTAAACGTAATTTATAAATATTAAATGAATTAAGTGTTAAATTATTAAACAATTAAATTTATGAAAGTGATTTGTGGAATAATTTATTATATTAAACCAAAAAAAGATTAGATTTTAAAAAATTTCAGGTTTTTATAAATTTCTAAATAGATTTTGTTAAAAGTCAACGAGCTATAATAGAAATGTTAAAGAAAACTAAATAACAGTCAGCTTGCTCCCTCGCATTCTAAATTTAACTTTACTTTCTATGTAGTCTATAGTCTAATTTATAGTCTAGTCTTTAGTCGAGTTTATGGTCTATTCTATAGTCTAGTCTTTAGTCTAGTTTATGGTCTATTCTATAGTGTAGTCTATAGTTTAGTCTAGTCAATAGTCTAGTCTATAGTCTAGTCTATATTCTAGTCTATTTATAGTCTATAGTCTAGTCTATAGTCTAGTCTATAGTCTAGTCTATAGTATAGTCTATAGTCTAGTCTATAGTCTAGTCTATAGTCTAGTCTATAGTCTAGTCTATAGTCTAGTCTATAGTCTAGTCTATAGTCTAGTCTATAGTCTAGTCTATAGTCTAGTCTATAGTCAGTCTATAGTCTAGTCTATAGTCTAGTCTATAGTCTAGTCTATAGTCTAGTCTATAGTCTAGTCTATAGTCTAGTCTATAGTCTAGTCTATAGTCTAGTCTATAGTCTAGTCTATAGTCTAGTCTATAGTCTAGTCTATAGTCTAGTCTATAGTCTAGTCTATAGTCTAGTCTATAGTCTAGTCTATAGTCTAGTCTAGTCTAGTCTATAGTCTAGTCTATAGTCTAGTCTATAGTCTAGTCTATAGTCTAGTCTATAGTCTAGTCTATAGTCTAGTCTATAGTCTAGTCTATAGTCTAGTCTATAGTCTAGTCTATAGTCTAGTCTATAGTCTAGTCTATAGTCTAGTCTATAGTCTAGTCTATAGTCTAGTCTATAGTCTAGTCTATAGTCTAGTCTATAGTCTAGTCTATAGTCTAGTCTATAGTCTAGTCTATAGTCTAGTCTATAGTCTAGTCTATAGTCTAGTCTATAGTCTAGTCTATAGTCTAGTCTATAGTCTAGTCTATAGTCTAGTCTATAGTCTAGTCTATAGTCTAGTCTATAGTCTAGTCTATAGTCTAGTCTATAGTCTAGTCTATAGTCTAGTCTATAGTCTAGTCTAGTCTATAGTCTAGTCTATAGTCTAGTCTATAGTCTAGTCTATAGTCTATAGTCCAGTCTATAGTCTAGTTTTATAGTCTATTCTATAGTCTAGTCTATAGTCTAGTCTATAGTCTAGTCAATAGTAGTCTATAGTCTAGTCTATAGTCTAGTCTATAGTCTAGTCTATAGTCTAGTCTATAGTCTAGTCTATAGTCTAGTCTATAGTCTAGTCTATAGTCTAGTCTATAGTCTAGTCTATAGTCTAGTCTATAGTCTAGTCTATAGTCTAGTCTATAGTCTAGTCTATAGTCTAGTCTATAGTCTAGTCTATAGTCTAGTCATAGTCTAGTCTATAGTCTAGTCTTAGTCTAGTCTATAGTCTAGTCTATAGTCTAGTCTATAGTCTAGTCTATAGTCTAGTCTATAGTCTAGTCTATAGTCTAGTCTATAGTCTAGTCTATAGTCTAGTCTATAGTCTAGTCTATAGTCTAGTCTATAGTCTAGTCTATAGTCCAGTATATAGTCTAGTCTATAGTCTAGTCTATAGTCTAGTCTATAGTCTAGTCTATAGTCTAGTCTATAGTCTAGTCTATAGTCTGGTCTATAGTTTCGTCCATAGTCTAGTCTATAGTCTAGTCTATAGTCTAGTCTATATTCTAGTCTATAGTCTAGTCTATAGTCTAGTCTATAGTCTAGTCTATAGTCTAATCTATAGTCTAGTCTATAGTATAGTCTATAGTCTAGTCTATAGTCTAGTCTATAGTCTAATCTATAGTCTAGTCTATAGTCTAGTATATAGCTTAGTCTATAGTCTAGTCTATAGGCAAGTCTATAGTCTAGTCTATAGTCTAACCTACAGTTTAATCAAATCAAAAATGTGTGTTAATTTTTTTTCTACCCCTCTGGCAACACAGCTGATCGTACACTTTTCTCAAAGAGCATAAAATAAGGTTTTGATTTGTTTATTTATTTTTTCAAAAATCTCTTGCTGACGCATATTTGTCCAAAAGCCAAATTGTACATAAATAAAGACGTGTTTTTGTTTTGTCGGTGTGCTCTGCTGCTCCTAAAAAAAATGACAACAAACTACAAAATTACGATCAATTTTATGAAATGATCCCATTTTATTTAAAGAAATTCTAAGAAAATCTTTATGAACTACTTAAGTACAACACACACATACACGTTTAATTATTTCAAAATTTGAAAATATTTTGTACTTAAAATTTGCCAAACGTTTAGCAGAATCAAGCAAGTACTAAAAATGTTTAATAATAAAAACTATTTTTATTTTAATTTATTTCTGAAATGTTTAAAACAATCGAGTTGCCTTGTTTTTTTTTTTTTTTTTTTTTTTTTTTTTGTTTATATTAGACTAAAAGTGTTAAAGTGAAAAATTCGCGAAAATTGTTCAGCTTTATTTGAATTTCAATGAAAAATTATTGAATTTTTCACATCATTATCTCTTAGAAATAAACTTAAAGCTTTTTATTACGATCTTAATAAAAAAATTTGAATTATCGAATATGACCTTCAATTATAAAGCTCTAACGTTTTACAACCGAATAGGTCAAAGGTCAGATTTTATTAAATTTCATTTCTCGAATACGATCTTTAATTACAAATCTCTAACGAAAGGTCAAAGGCCAGTTTGATTCAAAACTTTTGACACTTAGAGATAAACTGGAAGGAAGCTTTCAGTAATGATCCTGGTGAAATATCGAATATGATCTTATGATCTGGAGGCAACCTTAACATAACATAAACCATAAAACTTCTTCTAATTGAACAATAAACAAAAACTGTACGTCAATTTATCTTACTCACTGTACGTACAAGTAAATAAAACGAAATTTTAGTGATTTTGATTTTAATGTAAATTGAGAAAATAAATAGTAGTTAAGTTTTTATATGTTAATAAAAAGCTTCTTTTGTAAATTTATTGTTTATTTTTAGCTTCATTAAGAAAGATAAATAAATATAAATAAATATGTATTTTAAAAACAATAAAGCCAGTGAAATTATTGCCAAGTTAAGCTGAGCCAAGATCAAGATCAAGACAATAAATTCATTTGCACATCAACAAATGTTGACTTTTAAACAATGATAATTTCAGTTTTTTATATATAAAACATTGCATTCAGCTATTTAATTAATACATATAGTACATATCTACTTGCTTAAAATATAATACTCCCCAGCTTATAAAATATCATATAAACATATACAAATAGTTAAAAGTTTATTTAAATGCACCTCTAATATTTAATATTTTCATTCTATTTCTTGCCAAGTAAAACGAATAAAATTAACATATCATACAAATGTTTAAAAATAAAACAATAAAACCCCAACACCTCGTCTCCATCACCTATTGATCCTCATGATCACCTCATTTGTTGTTTGGTTTTCTTTTCTACGTTTGACCAGTTGTTTGATTGATTCAATGTTTGGCCCTTCTCGGTGTGTGTATTGAAAATTTCAAAAAAAAAAAGAAAGAAAGAAAAACACAACGTAATTTATACAAAAATGTGCTTTTTTGTACACATTCTTTGAAATTCTTCCATCCATCCATCCATTCATGATGCATTCTCACACACATGCAAACGTTACGTTTCTTTCTTCTTCCGTCTTTCTGAAGTATTTAAATGACTTTGTTGCTTATTTTTATAGTTTTGTTTACTATACTCGCTTTGGATAGGATCAGTGTTGCCATAAAATATTTCTATTATGAATTACACAAAGTATTTGATAACATCCTTATAGTTGGCTTTTCTCTTTAATAATGATAGATCGAGGATTATCCATTGGGTAAGGTCATAGGACACACAATCGAAAAATTTACCGGAGTAAAAATATACATACATATCTACGGTGTCAGACATTAAGTCAGACGATTTTGCAAGCAGGTTGCATTCTTTTTGATCGCACGAATATAGTTAGTTAGTTAGTTAATTAGTTAGATAGATAGATAGATAGATAGATAGATAGATAGATAGATAGATAGATAGATAGATAGATAGATAGATAGATAGATAGATAGATAGATATAGATAGATAGATAGATAGATAGATAGATAGATAGATAGATAGATAGATAGATAGATAGCTAGATAGATAGCTAGATAGATAGATAGATAGATAGATAGATAGATAGATAGATAGATAGATAGCTAGATAGATAGATAGATAGATAGATAGATAGATAGATAGATAGATAGATAGATAGATAGATAGATAGATAGATAGATAGATATGATAGATAGATTAGTTAGTAGTTAGTTAGTTAGTTAGTTAGTTAGTTAGTAGTTAGTTAGTTAGTAGTAGTAGTTACTTACTTACTTACTACTTAGTAGTTAGTTAGTTAGTTAGTAGTTAGTTAGTTAGTAGTTAGTTAGTTAGTTAGTTAGTTAGTTAGTTAGTTAGTTAGTTAGTTAGTTAGTAGTTAGTTAGTTAGTTAGTTAGTTAGTTAGTTAGTTAAGTTAGTTAGTTAGTTAGTTAGTTAGTTAGTAGTAGTTAGGTAGTTAGTTAGTTAGTAGTTAGTAGTTAGTTAGTTAGTTAGTTAGTTGTAGTTAGTTAGTTAGTTAGTTAGTAGTTAGTTAGTTAGTTAGTTAGTTAGTTAGTTAGTTAGTTAGTTAGTTAGTTAGTTAGTTAGTTAGTTAGTTAGTTAGTTAGTTAGTTAGTTAGTTAGTTAGTTAGTTTAGTTAGTTAGTTAGTTAGTTAGTTAGTTAGTTAGTTAGTTAGTTAGTTAGTTAGTAGTTAGTTAGTTAGTTAGTTAGTTAGTTAGTTAGTTAGTTAGTTAGTTAGTTAGTTAGTTAGTTAGTTAGTTAGTTAGTTAGTTAGTTAGTTAGTTAGTTAGTTAGTTAGTAGTTAGTTAGTTAGTTAGTTAGTTAGTTAGTTAGTTAGTTAGTTAGTTAGTTAGTTAGTTAGTTAGTTAGTTAGTTAGTTAGTTAGTTAGTTAGTTAGTAGTTAGTTAGTTAGTTAGTTAGTTAGTTAGTTAGTTAGTTAGTTAGTTAGTTAGTTAGTTAGTTAGTTAGTTAGTTAGTTAGTTAGTTAGTTAGTTAGTAGTTAGTTAGTTAGTTAGTTAGTTAGTTAGTTAGTTAGTTAGTAGTTAGTTAGTTAGTTAGTTAGTTAGTTAGTTAGTTAGTTAGTTAGTTAGTTAGTTAGTTAGTTAGTTAGTTAGTTAGTTAGTTAGTTAGTTAGTTAGTTAGTTAGTTAGTAGTTAGTTAGTTAGTTAGTTAGTTAGTAGTTAGTTAGTTAGTTAGTAGTTAGTTAGTTAGTTAGTTAGTTAGTTAGTTAGTTAGTTAGTTAGTTAGTTAGTTAGTTAGTTAGTTAGTTAGTTAGTTAGTAGTTAGTTAGTTAGTTAGTTAGTTAGTTAGTTAGTTAGTTAGTTAGTTAGTTAGTTAGTTAGTTAGTTAGTTAGTTAGTTAGTTAGTTAGTTAGTTAGTTAGTTAGTTAGTTAGTTAGTTAGTTAGTTAGTTAGTTAGTTAGTTAGTTAGTTAGTTAGTTAGTTTAGTTAGTAGTTAGTTAGTTAGTTAGTTAGTTAGTTAGTTAGTTAGTTAGTTAGTTAGTTAGTTAGTAGTTAGTTAGTTAGTTAGTTAGTTAGTAGTTAGTTAGTTAGTTAGTTAGTTAGTTAGTTAGTTAGTTAGTTAGTTAGTTAGTTAGTTAGTTAGTTAGTTAGTTAGTTAGTTAGTTAGTTAGTTAGTTAGTTAGTTAGTTAGTTAGTTAGTTAGTTAGTTAGTTAGTTAGTTAGTTAGTTAGTTAGTTAGTTAGTAGTTAGTTAGTTAGTTAGTTAGTTAGTTAGTTAGTTAGTTAGTTAGTTAGTTAGTTAGTTAGTTAGTTAGTTAGTTAGTTAGTTAGTTAGTTAGTTAGTTAGTTAGTTAGTTAGTTAGTTAGTTAGTTAGTTAGTTAGTTAGTTAGTTAGTTAGTTAGTAGTTAGTTAGTTAGTTAGTTAGTTAGTTAGTTAGTTAGTTAGTTAGTTAGTTAGTTAGTTAGTTAGTTAGTTAGTAGTTAGTTAGTTAGTTAGTTAGTTAGTTAGTAGTTAGTTAGTTAGTTAGTAGTTAGTTAGTTAGTTAGTTAGTTAGTTAGTTTAGTAGTTAGTTAGTTAGTTAGTTGTTCTTTTTAGTTTAGTTAGTTAGTAGTAGTTAGTTAGTTAGTTGGTTAGTTAGTTAGTTAGTTAGTTAGTTAGTTAGTTAGTTAGGTTAGTTAGTTAGTTAGTTAGTTAGTTAGTTAGTTAGTTAGTTAGTTAGTTAGTTAGTTAGTTGTTAGTTAGTTGTTAGTTAGTAGTTAGTGTTAGTTAGTTAGTTAGTTAGTTAGTTAGTTAGTTAGTTAGTTAGTTAGTTAGTTAGTAGTTAGTTAGTAGTTAGTTAGTTAGTTAGTTAGTTAGTAGTTAGTTAGTTAGTTAGTTAGTTAGTTAATGATATGGCAACATTTTCACACCAAGAAAAAAATCCATATGTTTGGAAACCATTCAAAGAGAGGGAGAGAAACAAGTGTCTGAAGCATCTCTCATGGAATTTGAAACTAAAGAAAAACAGTTTGCCTTGCATTTACGATCAAATAACTCCTCATTCAACAAGTGCCCCTGTAAATTTGCAATTTCTTGCATGATCAACTTCTAAATATGTATTTGCATATAAACACATGAAACTCATGCAAGTCATGTTTGAAATTAACGGAATTAACATGTACTCGTACCCTAGTATTAAATTCGATTTGTGACAATTGTTATTAAACTAATTTTACAAAATTTATTTCCTATTTGTTAAACAAAATACTGGAATGTCATCCCCAATAACTTAAACGCATTCCGCATTTTGTTTTTTGTTTTAACAAATAGTTCATTTTCATTTGATTGCAATCTTTTAGAGAGAGAGAGTGAGTGAGTATGCATTATTCATTCATTACTTATGTATGTTTGTGTTTTGTGAATTATATTTTCAAATAATTGAACATTTTTAAAATACTCTTTGCAATTCTCTTAACTTTTTTAAAGAGAACTGACAGGGAACAAATAAATAAATTTTGAAAAAGTACTTTATTGTAACAAAAAAGTACTAAATATTTTTATGCATTTTAGTTAGTTTCGGGTGATAATAAATATATTAGTTCAACTGCGGAAAAGTATTCAATGTAATTTTAGATCGAATTATGAAAGATTTCAATATTATCAGTTTAAGGCCCATATTTTCTAAATCCGGTTATCGTTTAACCGATAGATATTCTGGTACTTTTGTACATCAATTTGATACTTAAAAAACTTTAAAAATTTCATCACTGGTGTTTGTGTTGTATGCAAATCACGAAATTTGGCAGTCGACAAATTTAAAGAGGAAATTAAAAGATCTGTATTATCGACATTTGAAGGAAAAACACTTATATGTAATGTAGTGTAACAAAAATAACCAAAAACATACAACATCACGCCTGGAATTACTGAATATTATTTTTTAAAATTATTCACAATGTTTAGTTTAAACAAAAAATTTCTAATATTTTAAAAATATTCATTCATAACGATCATTTCCATGAAGTTTTCGTTTGTTATTGATTTTTTTTTTTAATTACGACAATCTTGTAAAAAAATGCAAATCAAATTTTTAATAATCGTTGAAACAACAAACGTATACTTAACATTTATCTCTTCATAATTTATACATAACTTATATGCAACTGTATACATGTTATATGTATTGTATTTCATAAAAGTATTTCTCTTATAATTAATTTGCAAAGTAAATGTAATGATTTTCGGTGATAAAATTGTCCGTTTGTCATTTGTCCGTTTTAGAGTTGAAAACTTTTTTTCAAAGTATTGAAAACAGCTCCAACAGTACATGCTGCTAATGGAAGTTTTGAATTTTAAAATAACAGAAACAAAAAGAGTATATTTTTTTAAGCTTTAGTCGAGTCTACCCTATGGACAAGACTATAGACTAGACTAAAGACTAGACTAAAGACCAGACCAAAGACTAGACTAAAGACTAGACTAAAGACTAGACTAAAGACTAAAATAAAGACTAGACTATAGACTAGTCTATAGACTAGACTAGACTATAGACTAGACTATAGACTAGTCTATAGACTAGACTATAGACTAGACTATAGACTAGACTATAGACTAGACTATAGACTAGACTATAGACTAGACTATAGACTAGACTATAGACTAGACTATAGACTAGACTATAGACTGAACTATAGACTAGACTATAGACTAGACTGTAGACTAGACTATAAGACTGGACTATAGACTAGACTACAGACTAGACTATAGACTAGATTATAGACTAGACTAGACTATAGACTTGACTATAGACTAGACTATAGACTAGACTATAGACTAGACTATAGACTAGACTATAGACTAGACTATAGACTAGACTATAGACTAGACTATAGACTAGACTATAGACTAGACTATAGACTAGACTATAGACTAGACTATAGACTAGACTATAGACTAGACTATAGACTAGACTATAGACTAGACTATAGACTAGACTATAGACTAGACTATAGACTAGACTATAGACTAGACTATAGACTAGACTATAGACTAGACTATAGACTAGACTATAGACTAGACTATAGACTAGACTATAGACTAGTCTATAGACTAGACTATAGACTAGACTATAGACTAGACTATAGACTAGACTATAGACTAGACTATAGACCAGACTATAGACTAGACTATAGACTAGACTATAGACTAGACTATAGAATAGACTAGACTATAGACTAGACTATAGACTAGACTATATACTAGACTATAGACTAGACTATAGACTAGACTATAGACTAGACTATAGACTAGACTATAGACTAGACTATAGACTAGTCTATAGTCTAGTCTATAGTCTAGTCTATAGTCTATAGTCTAGTCTATAGACTAGACTATAGACTAGACTATAGACTAGACTATAGACTAGACTATAGACTATACTATAGACTAGACTATAGACTAGACTATAGACTAGACTATAGACTAGACCATAGACTAAATAATAGACGATAGACTAGACTATAGACTAGACTATAGACTAGACTATAGATAGACTATAGACCAGACCATACACTAGACTATAGACTAGACTATAGACTAGACTATAGACTAGACTATAGACTAGACTATAGACTAGACTATAGACTAGACTATGGACTAGACTATAGACTAGACTAGATTATAGACTAGACTATAGACTAGACTATAGACTAGACTATAGACTAGACTATAGGCTAGACTATAGACTAGACTATAGACTAGACTATAGACTAGACTATAGACTAGACTATAGACTAGACTATAGACTAGACTATAGACTAGACTATAGATTAGACTATAGACTAGACTATAGACTAGACTATAGACTAGACTAAAGACTAGACTAAATACTAGACTATAGACTAGACTATAGACTAGACTATAGACTAGACTATAGACTAGACTAAAGACTAGACTATAGACTAGACTATAGACTAGACTATAGACTAGACTATAGACTAGGACTATAGACTGACTTAGACTAGACTATAGACTAGACTATAGACTAGACTATAGACTAGACTATAGACTAGACTATAGACTAGACTATAGACTAGACTATAGACTAGACTATAGACTAGACTATAGACTAGACTATAGACTAGACTATAGACTAGACTATAGACTAGACTATAGACTAGACTATAGACTAGACTATAGACTAGACTATAGACTAGACTATAGACTAGACTATAGACTAGACTATAGACTAGACTATAGGACTAGACTATAGACTAGACTATAGACTAGACTATAGACTAGACTATAGACTAGACTATAGACTAGACTATAGACTAGACTATAGACTAGACTATAGACTAGACTATAGACTAGACTATAGACTAGACTATAGACTAGACTATAGACTAGACTATAGACTAGACTATAGACCTAGAACTATAGACTAGACTATAGACTAGACTATAGACTAGACTATAGACTAGACTATAGACTAGACTATAGACTAGACTATAGACTAGACTATAGACTAGACTATAGACTAGACTATAGACTAGACTATAGACTAGACTATAGACTAGACTATAGACTAGACTATAGACTAGACTATAGACTAGACTATAGACTAGACTATAGACTAGACTATAGACTAGACTATAGACTAGACTATAGACTAGACTATAGACTAGACTATAGACTAGACTATAGACTAGACTAGACTAGACTAGAGACTAGACTATAGACTAGACTATAGACTAGACTATACTAGACTATAGACTAGGCCTAGACTATAGACTAGACTATAAACTAGACTATAAACTATACTATAAACTAGACCATAGACTAGACTATTATAGACTAGACCTTAGACTAGACTATAGACTAGACTATAGACTAGACTATAGACTAGACTATAGACTAGACTATAGACTGGACTATAGACTAGACTATAGACTAGACTATAGACTAGACTATAGACTAGACTATAGACTAGACTATAGACTAGACTATAGACTAGACTATAGACTAGACTATATACTAGACTATTGACTAGACTATAGACTAGACTATAAACTAGACTATAAACTATACTATAAACTAGACCATAGACTAGACTATTATAGACTAGACCTTAGACTAGACTATAGACTAGACTATAGACTACACTATAGACTAGTCTAGTCAATGCAAGGAATGGGACTTGAGAAGTTGAAGCTATTTTTAATGATCACTGATCAGTACCAATTTGGAAACAATCTAATCTATTATACACATAATTTTTACACCTAAGGGTGGAAAATGTTCGTTAAAATTCAAACTTCCAAATTGATGAATTATAACGAATTCTAATAAAAAATTTCGCACATATTCTCGCACGATCAATGAAGTTTTTTAATAACAAAATGTTCGTTACATTACTTCCTTGCTATTGCAATGAAAAACTAACTACTACACGTATGTTTATTGCATGAAAAACGAAACTCAATTACTGTTACAATAGCAATTACTGCTCAATACGATCGGGTAAATATATGATAGCTATATGTATGAGTAGAAATGTGTGAGAGTTTTTTTTTTGTTTTTTGTTTAAAGCAAACACTTCATTTGCACTGTTCGTATACAATAACAACACGATAACTTCGTTTTGCTGTTTTCAATTTTTTCACTGATTGGCTCTCTGTCAATATGGGAAAAAACAGTATAGATTTAGCCCTCTTCAGGAACACATCGTAAGAATTAATATATTATGCGAAACAGAATTCAGAATAAAGTAAAATAAAATAAATAATAAACAAAAAATATCATAAAAAAAGTAAAGAAAATAACGCCGCCTTCAAATCACTTGAAAATAGTGTAACAGTAATAAAAATAAACGTTACGTGATATATTCAAATATTTACGGAAGTTTTTGTTAAACATTTTTTTTTCCAATTTTTTGTTAAGCGTTTTGTAACAACGGAAAACTGAACAAAAAAATCTCGGTGATCGCGTGTTTGCAAACTAATTTTAAAATCTAGCTAAAGAATATAGAGAAAATTAATTTTTGTTTAGTGGCAACATAAATAAAGTTCTAAATTAAACAAATTGTTATAAAGAACATAAAAAATACATTAAATTATTTAAACAAATAAAGTCCTGTGCTAAACTATTAACAAAAGCTCTTGCTGCTAAGGTATTAATTTGCAAAGAAAAATTTTTAAAATAAACAAACTGAAAGAAAGACGGACGCAGGAACAGACAGACAGACAGAGGAAAGAACCTATAATGATAAAGTTTTTAACAACAATTTATGATTAAATAATATTAAGTGCGGTTGTTATTTATTATTAATTTTAGCAATTTGCTATTGCGATTTAAAGTGGTTATTAAAAACTGTCACTTAAATGCATTTTCAAATAAAAAATTTATAATTTTGATAAAAATGTTTTACTGACAAGAACCTTAAACAATAGTTAAGCTTTCCTTAACGCCAGTATAATTATAATTAATAATAAATAAAATTAAATTAACAACAAATAAATAAGTTAAATAATAAAAAAAAATTGATCATGTGACCCATACATACACACACCACAAAAGTGTGATCATGTCAGTTACCCCCAGTCCTTTTGCTAAATGGTATTTAAATTTTCAAAAAAAAAAATCTACATGTAGTTTAATTAAATATTGTTATTTGTTTTCTGTCCAAGATGACAATCACTACAGAGAACACAAATCGTTAGAAAATTGTCTGACAAATCAAACAAAAACAAAAAAATTCTTACTGATTCATTAATTTGTTCTGGGTTGAGTTAATTTGTTTTGATTACTTATCGATCATTGTTTTATGACTTATGTGTGTGTTGTATTTGCTTGATTTGTTTGTGTTTTTATATATGAGTTTGTTTATGTGTTAACAGATACTAATATAATCCATATAAACTTAATTTTTTTCCCTCTCTTCCAATTGTTACACGTGCAAAATTTAAACAAGAAAAAAGAAAAACCATCTAGTATCTCTTTAACAAAAATAATATGGATTTGATATTAAGATTCTAAATATTTTAGCTGTTAATCATGCTTCGATTTGAAAATGCCACAGCCCTTTTGACTTTTTCAGTTACGTCAATAGAAAAAATACCTAATAACTCTTATCAGTAAAGTTCTAAATATCGATTAATCATTTGTGATCATTTTAAACAAGAGTGATCTACCTTAAATACAAAGATTGTAAATGATTTATACAAAAGGCAGATTCCTTAACGGTTTAAGAGATCTATCAAAAATGACAAGATCATATGATGAGTAAGATCATCATTTAACTCCAACTCTTTGATAGTGTGATGTAAAAAAGTAATTTCTCAAACGATTTTAAAAATCTTTATAACAAAAAAAATCTTTCAAACTAAAATTGTAATAAAAAGTGATCATTTTCAATGAGAGTGATCTACCAAGAATACAAAGATCGTTAATGATTTATACAAGACGCATAAGATACTTAGCAGATTCCTTAACCTTTTAAACAATATAACGGAGTAAGTGATCTACCAAAGACGTGAAGATCGCATAACTCCTAAATGATGTGTAAGATCATCATTTAAATGAGAGTGATCTACAAAGAATACAAATATCGTTAATGATTTATACAAGATATTTAACAGATTCCTTAACTTTTTAATCAACATAACGGGAGTAAGTGAACATCAAAACGGGCGTAAGTGATCTACCAAAGACATGAAGATCGCATAACCCTTATTGATGCGTAAGATCATTATTTAACTCCAACTCTTTGATAGTGTGGGGTAAAAAAAGTAATTCCTCAAAAGATTTCATAAATCTTCATACCCAAAAAAATCGTTCAAACTAAAACTGTAATAAAAAGTGATCATTTTAAACGAGAGTGATCTACCAAAAATACAAAGATCGTTAATAATTTATACAAGAGGCATAAGATACTTAGCAGATTCCTTAACTTTTTAATCAACATAACGGGAGTAAGTGAACATCATAACATAATGAAGATCGCATAACCGCTAAATGATGCGTAAGATCATCATTTAACTCCAACTCTTTGATAGTGTGGGGTAAAAAAGTAATTCCTCAAAAGATCTCTTAAATCTTCATACCCAAAAAAATCGTTCAAACTAAAACTGTAATAAAAAGTGATCATTTTAAATGAGAGTGATCTACCAAGAATACAAAGATCGTTAATGATTTATACAAGAGGCATAAGATATTTAGCAGATTCCTTCTCTTTTTAATCAACATAACGCGAGCAAGTGATCATCACAGCGGGCGTAAGTGATCTACCAAAGACATGAAGATCGCATAATCCCTAAATGATGTGTAAGATCATCATTTAACTCCAACTCTTTGATAGTGTGGGATAAAAAAAAGTAATTCCTCAAAAGATTTCTTAAATCTTCATAATAAAAAATCTTTCAAAATAAAATTGTAATAAAAAGTGATCATTTTAAACGAAAGTGATCTACCAAGAACACAAAGGTCGTTAATGATTTATTTAAGAGGCATAAGATTCTTAGCAGATTCCTTAACTTTTTAATCAACATAACGGGAGTAAGTGAACATAATAACGGGCGTAAGTGATCTACCAAAGACGTAAAGATCGCACAACCTTTATTGATGCGTAAGATCATTATTTAACTCCAACTCTTTGGTAGTGTGGGGTAAAAAAGTAAGTCCTCAAACGATTTCTTAATTCTTCATAACAAAAAAATCTTTCAAACTAAAATTATAATAAAAAGTGATAATTTTAAACGAGAGTGATCTACCAAGAATACAAAGATCGTTAATGATTTATAAAAGAGGCATAAGGGCGTAAGTGATCTACCAAAGACGTTAAGATCGCATAACCCTTATTGATGCGTAAAATCATCATTTAACTCCAACTCTTTCATAGTGTGGGATAAAAAAGTAAGTCCTCAAACGATTTCTTAAATCTTTATAACTAAAAAAGCGTTCAAATTAAAATTGTAATAAAGAGTGATCATTTAAAAAAAGTGATCTGCCAAAAATACAAAGATCGTTAATGATTTATACAAGAGGCATAAGATACTTAGCAGATACCTTAACCTTTTAATCAACATAACGCGAGCAAGTGATCATCACAACGGGCGTAAGTGATCTACCAAAGACGTGAAGATCGCTTAACCCTTATTGATGCAAAAGATCATCGTTTAACTCCCACTCTTTGATAGTGTGGGATAAAAAAAGTAATTCCTCAAAAGATTTCTTAAATCCTCATAATAAAAAATCTTTCAAACTAAAATTGTAATAAAAAGTGATCATTTTAAACGAAAGTGATCTACCAAAAATACAAAGATCGTTAATGATTTATACAAGCGGCATAAGATTCTTAGCAGATTCCTTAACTGTTTAATCAACATTAAGGGAGTAAGTAAGTGACCTACCAAAGATGTGAAGATCGCATAACCCTTAATGAAGAATAAGATCGTCCTCAAACTCTAACTCTTTGATAGTCTTGGGTAAAAAAGTGATTCCTCCAACGATTTCTTAACTCTTCGTACATAAAAAAACGTTAAAATTTTAATAAAGTGTGATCATTTTAAACGAAAGTGATCTGTCAAAAATACAAAGATCGTAAATGATTTATATAAGAGGCAGGAGATTTTTACAAGATTTCCTAATTGTTTAATCATCATAACGGACGAAAGTGATCTAGCCAAGAAGTAATGATGAGTAATATCATCATTGAACTCTTAAGTTTTTAATAGTCTTGGGTAAAAAGTAAAATCTAAAATGATTTAATAATGAATGATCATTTAAAACGTGAGTGATCTACCATAAATACTTACATCGTAAATGATTTATACAAGAGGACTCTGCCAGTTAAAAGATTCCTTAATTTTCATTAATCACGACGGGCGGATGATCTACCAAAGATGTAATGATCGTATAACATTTACAGATTAGTAAGATCAACATTGAACTTTTACTCTTTGATATTCTGGGGGAAAAAAAGTAATTCATCAAACGATTCCTTAACATTTCATACATAAAAAATTTTTAAAATTTAAAATTATGTTTTAATAAAGAGTGATCATATTAAAAGAGAGTGATCCTACCAGAAGTACAAAGATCGTATATGATTTATACAAGAGGCAAAAAATTCTTACCAGATTCCTTAACTGTTTATTCATCATAATGGATGAAAGTGATCTACCAAAGTTATAAAGATCGGATAACACTTTAAAATGAGTAAGATCATTATTCAACTCCAACTCTTTGTTAATCTTGGGTAAAAAAGTAATTCCTGAAAAGATTTCTATACTCTTCATACATAAAAAGTAGTTAAAATTTTAATTTAATAAAAAGGAAAGTGATCTGCCAAAATACAATGATCGTAAATGATTTATACAAAGGCAGGAGATTCTTATAAGATTGATTGACTCTTACAGGATTACAGCGGGCGTAAGTGATCTACCAAAATGTAAAGATGAAGAGTATGATCGTCATTAAACTCTAACTCTTTGATTGTCTTGGGTAAAACAATCCTTGGAGGAATCACAACATAAAAATCGTTAAAATTTAAATTTTAATAATGAGTTCATCATTTTAAACGAGAGTGATCTACCAAAAATACAAAGACTTATACAAAAAGCCGGAGATTCTTACAAAATTTCTAATCAGTTTATTCATTATAACGGGGTGAAAGTGATCTACCAAAGATGTAAAGATCGCATAACCAACTTTTTATTAGATGTTAAAACCAAAAAGTGATCTACCAAAGTGCTGAAGAAAGGAGAGAATTTTCGAATAAAACAGATCATTCTATTAAACTTACACCAACTCTTCATAGTTAAAAGATCATCAATATTCATGTTTTGTTAAGGATAAAAGTGATCTACCAAGGAACTAAAGATCGGATAAAATGTCCATATGAGTCAGATCATTCTAATTGCAATCCTCTTTGATAAAATCCTTCTTTTGTTAAGTATTTAAATTGAATCATAAATACATGGTTTTTGTATTAAACAAAAGTGATCTGCCACAAATAGAAGGGACATAGAAGATATATAAAAGTATTATGTAATTCTAACAACAACGATCTACCAGTTATCACTTAAAAAACGTGAATAATTATGAAAACTTGAAGTTTTCTTAAGCAATTAGTTTAAATCGACAATAATGTTTTCAGACAAAACAGAAGTGATCTGCCAGGAATACAATGATTTAGGCTTTATTCTTCTAATAACGATCATTATGCCTGTTACTCATCGCTAATTATAAATATTCAAATTTTAATTAAGGAGTCTCCAATATAGTTTTTTCTTATTTCAAACAAAAGTGAACTGCCAGAAATATGAAGATCTTAGAAGACTTCTAAAATGATCTTTAATACTATGATAGTCTTAAGTAATTTATTTTAATTAAAACGCAGTTTTCTTTAAGAATTACAAATGCAGTTTTTTATCTGAAACAAATGCGAATTTGTCACTTATATGTATATTGATCAGCGAAGACTTGGCTTCACTAAAAAGGTTTTCATATTAAACAAAAGTGATCTGCCAGTAATATAAAGATCATAGAAGATTTTTAAAACGTTTAGTGTATTCTTTTAACTATTTATGATAAGAGGATCAATGAGATCCTCTGCGATAATTATTATTTGTTAAAATTTAACTTTTCTTAGAAATTTTATTCAAGAAACATATAAAGTTTTTCATCTTAAACAAAAAGTGATCTGCCAAGTATATAAATATCATAGAAAACTTTTAAAATGTTTAACAAATTCTTTAACTCTTTAAAAGTCTGGGTTTGTTATCATTTGGTACAAATAAAAGTGATCTGCCAAGTATGAGAAGATCATAGAAGACTTCTAGAAAAATAAGCTAATTCTTAGAACGATGATTCAAACAATTATTGATTTATCAAAATCCAAGATCATCTTTATAAAAGAATTTTGATCTGCCAGAAATATGAATTTTCTTTCAAACAATTTCAATTATGTATGATCGTAAATATTGATCAAAATTATTTACCAATTTTAAGGAGTAAACTAAACTAAGTAAACCACCCCCAATTAAGATTTCTTTAGATTTGCTTATTACTTTAACATTAATCATATACAACAATTGTCTTGTAATGATAATGATCAGCTTAATTCACACTTTAATAAATTATGTACATATCTTGTAACTAGACCATATTCCATTTTATAAAATCGCCACAATAATAAATTTTACCATAATCATTTCCATGTAAGTTTTCAAACTAGGTCGAAATTGATACAAATGTTGTTAAAATTTTCTTTTTTTGTTTTTGCGGTCTTGTACGCAGTTTTATGCTCTCCTTCTAACACTATCAGGGTATAGAATTATCGATCGTTTTGTACTACGATCGATCATTTGTTTTTGTTGTTTTTTTGCAATTGTCAAAGCTAGTAAATGCTACAAATAGAGGTTTTGTCATTTATAAGTTGAATGTACTAAAAGAAAAAATAAAGAAATAACAAATATATGCACTGCATGCCATGAAAATAAGTAGTATCAGATGTTAAGGCCCCTTGGCGCTTATTTTGAGGCAGTGGTAACGGTAAAATTGATGAAATATACATATACGCACATACGAGGCTGAGAGTTAAAGGTTTTTTCTTAATATTTAAAACAGATAATTTTTAAGATTTTCCATATTTTTAAAACGATCTTATACTTATTTGGAAAAGTTCTGTGATTTGTTAAAAATGAGAGATAATTTTAATGAAAGTGATCTTGTGAGAATATAGTGTTCGCAGCAGTCTTCTCGAAGCGTTATTTACAAATTGTCAAACCTTTTTACTTTATTAAGGAGTTTTTTTAGATTTTTTTAAAAAGTGATCTACCAATTAATTGAAGATCACAGACGACATTTAACAGAGTACACGTCTTCTTTCTGAAGATTATATCAGTTTAAAATAGTTCTTCTAATCATGTTACCGAAAGTGATCTGCCAAAAAGTTGATGATCGTTAACACCCTTTATTAACTGTTTTAATCTCAAATGAATGTGATCTATCGTGATATTAAAAGTGATAAAAGACTCTTAAAATATCAATAGACTTCTACCGCCATTAAGATCATAGAAGTTTTATACCAATCTTCGAAAGTTGTGATCTGTCGCATAAAATCAAAAAATTAACTTCTTCAATGTTTAATTTAGTGATCTGCCAAATATATGATCACCTCATTTGAGATCATTTTAGTCCATTTAAGATCACTCAATAATCTTTCAAAGGTTCTACGCTACAACGGTACAATTTATCAATTCCTATATTAGTGACTTCATAAAACTCATTTCTGCTTGAAAGAAAATGATCTGCCAATGAACTGAAGATCATAGAAGACTTCTGTAGATAGTTCAATACAGTTCAAAATGATCTGATCTCGAAAAGTTGTGATGTTTCAAACAAAATCAAAAAATTAAGTTCTCTAATGTTTAATTTAGTGATCCGCCAAAAATATGATCACCGAAGACTCATTTGAGATCATTTTAGTTTATTTAAGATCACTCTTTCAAAGGTTTTAGAATAGAACTGTTCCATTTATCAATTCCTATATGAGTGACTTAATAAAACTCATTTCAGTTTGAAAGAAAATGATCTGCCAAAGAGCTGAAGATCGTGGAAGATTTCTGAAGATAGTTCAAATCAGTTCAAAATGATCTGATCATTGATAATCACGGAAAGTTGTGATCTGACAAGCAAAATCAAAAAATTAAGTTCTCCAATGTTTAATTTAGTGATCTGCCAAAAATATGATCACCGAAGACTCATTTGAGATCATTTTAGTTCATTTAAGATCACACAATAATCTTTCAAAGGTATTACAATAGAACAGTTCTATTTATCAATACCTATATTAGGGACTTAATAAAACTCATTTCAGTTTGAACGAAAATGATCTGCCAAAGAGCTGAAGATCCTAGAAGAGTTGTGAAGATTCAGTTCAAAATGATTTGATCACGGAAAGTTGTGATGTGTCAAACAAAATCAAAAAATTAATATCTAGATTGTGTTTAATTTAGTGATCTGCCAAGATCACCGAAGACAAATTTTGAGATAATTTTAGTTTATTCAAGATCACTCAATAATCTTTCAAAGGTTTCCGATTGAATGAAAATGATCTGCCAAAGAGCTGAAGATCGTAGAAGACTTCTAAAGATAGTTCAATACAATTCAAAATGATCTGATCATTGATAATCAAAGAAAGTTGTGATTTGTCAAACAAAATCAAAAAATTAAGTTCTCTAATGTTTAATTTACTGATTTGCCAAGATCACCAAAAATATGATCACCGAAGACTCATTTGAGATCATTTTAGTTCATTCAAGATCACTCAATAATCTTTCAAAGGTATTACAATAGAACAGTTCTATTTATCAATACCTATATTAGGGACTTAATAAAACTCATTTCAGTTTGAAAGAAAGTGATCTGCCAAAGAGCTGAAGATCGTAGAAGAGTTGTGAAGATTCAGTTCAAAATGATTTGATCACGGAAAGTTGTGATGTATTAAACAAAATCAAAAAATTTAGATCTAGATTGTTTAATTTAGTGATCTGCCAAGATCACCGAAGACAAATTTTGATATCATTTTAGTTCATTCAAGATCACTCAATAATCTGTCAAACGTTTTACAATAAAACAGTTCAATTTATTAATTCCTATATTAGAGACTTATAGAACCCATTTCCGATTGAATAAAAATGATCTGCCAAAGAGCTGAAGATCGTAGAAGACTTCTGAAGATAGTTCAATTCATTTCAAAGTGATCTGATCATTGATAATCACGGAAAGTTGTGATGTTTCAAACAAAATCAAAAAATTAAGTTCTCTAATGTTTAATTTAGTGATTTGCCAAGATCACCGAAGACTAATTTGAGATCATTTTAGTTCATTCAAGATCACTCAATAATCTTTCAAAGGTATTACAATAGAACAGTTCTATTTATCAATTCCTATATTAGGGACTTAATAAAACTCATTTCAGTTTGAACGAAAATGATCTGCCAAAGAACTGAAGATCGTAGAAGAGTTGTGAAGATTCAGTTCAAAATGATTTGATCACGGAAAGTTGTGATGTGTCAAACAAAATCAAAAAAATAACATCTAGATTGTTTAATTAATGATCTGCCAAGATCACCGAAGACAAATTTTGAGATCATTTTAGTTAAAGGTTTTAAAGGTTAAAGGTGTCAAAGGTTTTACAATAAAACAGTTCAATTTATCAATTCCTATATTAGAGACTTATAGAACCCCTTTCCGATCGAATGAAAATGATCTGCCAAATAACTGAAGATCGTAGAAGACTTCTGAAGATAGTTCAATTCACCTCAAAATGATTTGATCATTGATAATCACGGAAAGTTGTGATGTTTCAAACAAAATCAAAAAATTAAGTTCTCCAATGTTTAATTTAGTGATCTGTCAAATATGTGATCACCGAAGACTCATTTCAGATCATTTTAGTACATTTAAGATCACTCAATAAACTGCCAAAGGTTTTTTAACTCTTTGATAGCCTAGAAAAGTTCATCTAGTATATTTTTAAGAAACCTCAGAATTCCAATCTTTCTTAAAGAAGTAGATATTCCAAATCAAAAACCTTCTGCACTGATCTTCGTATAGTTGCGTGTAACACAAAAATAGCTACAGGTGTTCAAATATGCAATAATCTTAACACAACATACAAATGCCACAAATATGGACTGGTTGTTGTTGGTCTTTGGACCTCCAGTCATCTTGGCTAATGAATAAATTGAGCTGCTGTTCTTTTGCTCTACTCGTGTTACGTCTATTAATTTGTCGTTGATTAAATTTCTTTAACGTTTAATTTCTTTTACTTTTCAAACACTAAAGCGTAATCAATAATACTTAAGAATACCAAAACGTAACTGCACTCATAAAGGCGCAAAGACTTAAAATATATCTCTTTTTTCATTTTTGGTTAGTAGGCGATGCTTAGTTAGTGTTGGTATTTAATGGCAGCAATGCATACATAGATAATAATGACAAAACTTTATTGGAGGTTTTTGCCAATTTTATAGCCAGTTTATACTTCATCGATCATTTGTCATTTTGCTGTTGTTGTTATTTTTGTTTTATAGCAATATGTAGCTTGTAAATTCTATAAATTCTGATAAACGTTTAACACTTTTTTTAATTGTTTTTTTGTTCAAAAATGTGTTATATATATTTTTATTTAGTTTAAATTTAGTTAAGAGCTCATAACCGTCACCGTGTTTGTGTGTGAGTAGTAAATAATTTGATTTTCAACAAGTTTAGATTTTTATTTTTAAATATTTTTCCGTTTAACGCTATTAATAAATAACCCAGTTAATTGGTTATTTACACTATACACTACTTATATTACGACGTTTGCATTAGAGGTGATACTTAATGATATTCCCGCGATCGTTACAAAAATAGAGCAGATGTTCTCAAAAGGTAGATAAGTTTCGTAAAAATTCTATTAAAGTTCAGTTCTAGTTTAGTTTTAGTTCAGTTCTAGTTCAGTTCTAGTTCAGTTCTAGTTCAGTTCTAGTTCAGTTCTAGTTCAGTTCTATTTCAGTTCTAGTTCAGTTCTATTTCAGTTCTATTTCAGTCAGTTCTAGTTCAGTTCTAGTTCAGTTCTAGTTCTAGTTCAGTTCTAGTTCAGTTCTAGTTCAGTTCTAGTTCAGTTCTAGTTCAGTTCTAGTTCAGTTCTAGTTCAGTTCTAGTTCAGTTCTAGTTCAGTTCAGTTCTAGTTCAGTTCTAGTTCAGTTCTAGTTCAGTTCAGTTCTAGTTCAGTTCTAGTTCAGTTCTAGTTCAGTTCTAGTTCAGTTCAGTTCTAGTTCAGTTGTAGTTCAGTTGTAGTTCAGTTGTAGTTCAGTTGTAGTTCAGTTCTAGTTCAGTTCTAGTTCAGTTCTAGTTCAGTTCTAGTTCAGTTCTAGTTCAGTTCTAGTTCAGTTCTAGTTCAGTTCTAGTTCAGTTCTAGTTCAGTTCTAGTTCAGTTCTAGTTCAGTTCTAGTTCAGTTCTAGTTCAGTTCTAGTTCAGTTCTAGTTCAGTTCTAGTTCAGTTCTAGTTCACTTCCAGTTCAGTTCTAGTTCAGTTCTAGTTCAGTTACTTCAGTTCTAGTTCAGTTCTAGTAGTTCTAGTTCGTAAGTTCAGTTCAGTTAAGTTCTAGTTCAGTTTAGTTTCAGTTCTAGTTCAGTTCTAGTTCAGTCTAGTTCCGTTCTAGTTCAGTTCTAGTTCAGTTCTAGTTCAGTTTCTAGTTCAGTTCTAGTTCAGTTCTAGTTTCAGTTCTAGTTCAGTTCTAGTTCAGTTCTAGTTCAGTTCTAGTTCAGTTCTAGTTCAGTTCTAGTTCAGTTCTAGTTCAGTTCTAGTTCAGTTCTAGTTCAGTTAGTTCAGTTCTAGTCAGTTCTATTCAGTTCCAGTTCAGTGTCTAGTTCAGTTCTAGTTCAGTTCTAGTTCAGTTCTAGTTCAGTTCTAGTTCAGTTCTAGTTCAGTTCTAGTTCAGTTCTAGTTCAGTTCTAGTTCAGTTCTAGTTCAGTTCTAGTTCAGTTCTAGTTCAGTTCTAGTTCAGTTCTAGTTCAGTTCTAGTTCAGTTCTAGTTCAGTTCTAGTTCAGTTCTAGTTCAGTTCTAGTTCAGTTCTAGTTCAGTTCTAGTTCAGTTCTAGTTCAGTTCTAGTTCAGTTCTAGTTCAGTTCTAGTTCAGTTCCATGTTCAGTTCTAGTTTCACGTTCTAGTTCAGTTCTAGTTCAGTTCTAGTTCAGTTCTAGTTCAGTTCTAGTTCAGTTCTAGTTTCAGTTTCTAGTTTCAGTTCTAGTTCAGTTCTAGTTCAGTTCTTAGTTCAGTTCTAGTTCAGTTTCTAGTTCAGTTCTAGTTCAGTTCTAGTCAGTTCTAGCTTAGGTTCAGTTCTAGTTCAGTTTCTAGTTCAGTTCTAGTTCCAGTTTCTAGTTCAGTTCTAGTTCAGCTTCTAGTTCAGTTTAGTTCAGTTCTTAGTTCAGTTCCTAGTTCAGTTTCTAGTTCAGATTCTTAGTTCAGTTTCTAGTTCCGGTTCTAGTTCAGTTATCTGTTCAGTTCTTAGTTCAGTTTCTAGTTCAGATTCTAGTTCAGTTCTAGTTCAGTTTCTAGTTCAGTTCTTAGTTCAGTTCTAGTTCAGTTCTAGTTCAGTTCTTAGGTTCAGCTTCTAGTTCAGTTCTAGTTCAGTTCCTAAGTTCAGTTTCTAGTTCAGTTCTAGTTTCAGTTTCGTTCAGTTCTAGTTCAGTAGTTCAGTTCTAGTTCAGTTCTAGTTTCAGTTCTTAGTTCAAGTTCAGTTAGTTTCTAGTTCAGTTCTAGTTCTAGTTCAGTTTAGTTCAGTTCTAGTTCAGTTCTAGTTCAGCTCTAGTTCAGTTCTAGTTCAGTTCTAGTTCAGTTCTAGTTCAGTTCTAGTTCAGTTTTAGTTCAGTTCTAGTTCAGTTCTAGTTCAGTTCTAGTTCAGTTCTAGTTCAGTTCTAGTTCAGTTCTAGTTCAGTTCTAGTTCAGTTCTAGTTCAGTTTAGTTCAGTTCTAGTTCAGTTCTAGTTCAGTTCTAGTTCAGCTCTAGTTCAGTTCTAGTTCAGTTCTAGTTCAGTTCTAGTTCAGTTCTAGTTCAGTTCTAGTTCAGTTCTAGTTCAGTTCTAGTTCAGTTCTAGTTCAGTTCTAGTTCAGTTCTAGTTCAGTTCTAGTTCAGTTCTAGTTCAGTTCTAGTTCAGTTCTAGTTCAGTTCTAGTTCAGTTCTAGTTCAGCTCTAGTTCAGTTCTAGTTCAGTTCTAGTTCAGTTCTAGTTCAGTTCTAGTTCAGTTCTAGTTCAGTTCTACTTCAGTTCTACTTCAGTTCTACTTCAGTTCTACTTCAGTTCTCAGTTCTAGTTCAGTTCTAGTTCAGTTCTAGTTCAGTTCTAGTTCAGTTCTAGTTCAGTTCTAGTTCAGTTCTAGTTCAGTTCTAGTTCAGTTCTAGTTCAGTTCTAGTTCAGTTCTAGTTCAGTTCTAGTTCAGTTCTAGTTCAGTTGTAGTTCAGTTGTAGTTCAGTTGTAGTTCAGTTCTAGTTCAGTTCTAGTTCAGTTCTAGTTCAGTTCTAGTTCAGTTCTAGTTCAGTTCTAGTTCAGTTCTAGTTCAGTTCTAGTTCAGTTCTAGTTCAGTTCTAGTTCAGTTCTAGTTCAGTTCTAGTTCAGTTCTAGTTCAGTTCTAGTTCAGTTCTAGTTCAGTTCTAGTTCAGTTCTAGTTCAGTTCTAGTTCAGTTCTAGTTCAGTTCTAGTTCAGTTCTAGTTCAGTTCTAGTTCAGTTCTAGTTCAGTTCTAGTTCAGTTCTAGTTCAGTTCTAGTTCAGTTCTAGTTCAGTTCTAGTTCAGTTCTAGTTCAGTTCATTTCAGTTCTAGTTCAGTTCTAGTTCAGTTCAGTTCTTCTAGTTCAGTTCTAGTTCAGTTCTAGTTCAGTTCTAGTTCAGTTCTAGTTCAGTTCTAGTTCAGTTCTAGTTCAGTTCTAGTTCAGTTCTAGTTCAGTTCTAGTTCAGTTCTAGTTCAGTTCTAGTTCAGTTCTAGTTCAGTTCTAGTTCAGTTCTAGTTCAGTTCTAGTTCAGTTCTAGTTCAGTTCTAGTTCAGTTCTAGTTCAGTTCTAGTTCAGTTCTAGTTCAGTCTAGTTCAGTTCTAGTTCAGTTCTAGTTCGGTTCTAGTTCAGTTTTAGTTCAGTTCTAGTTCAGTTCTAGTTCAGTTCTAGTTCAGCTCTAGTTCAGTTCTAGTTCAGTTCTAGTTCAGTTCTAGTTCAGTTCTAGTTCAGTTCTAGTTCAGTTCTAGTTCAGTTCTAGTTCAGTTCTAGTTCAGTTCTAGTTCAGATCTAGTTCAGTTCTAGTTCAGTTCTAGTTCAGTTCTAGTTCAGTTCTAGTTCAGTTCTAGTTCAGTTCTAGTTCAGTTCTAGTTCAGTTCTAGTTCAGTTCTAGTTCAGTTCTAGTTCAGTTCTAGTTCAGTTCTAGTTCAGTTCTAGTTCAGTTCTAGTTCAGTTCTAGTTCAGTTCTAGTTCAGTTCTAGTTCAGTTCTAGTTCAGTTCTAGTTCAGTTCTAGTTCAGTTCTAGTTCAGTTCTAGTTCAGTTCTAGTTCAGTTCTAGTTCAGTTCTAGTTCAGTTCTAGTTCAGTTCTAGTTCAGTTCTAGTTCAGTTCTAGTTCAGTTCTAGTTCAGTTCTAGTTCAGTTCTAGTTCAGTTTTAGTTCAGTTCTAGTTCAGTTCTAGTTCAGCTCTAGTTCAGTTCTAGTTCAGTTCTAGTTCAGTTCTAGTTCAGTTCTAGTTCAGTTTAGTTCAGTTCTAGTTCAGTTCTAGTTCAGTTCTAGTTCAGTTCTAGTTCAGTTCTAGTTCAGTTCTAGTTCAGTTCTAGTTCAGTTCTAGTTCAGTTTTAGTTCAGTTCTAGTTCAGTTCTAGTTCAGTTCTAGTTCAGCTCTAGTCAGTTTCTAGTTCAGTTCTAGTTCAGTTCTAGTTCAGTTCTAGTTCAGTTCTAGTTCAGTTCTAGTTCAGTTCTAGTTCAGTTCTAGTTCAGTTCTAGTTCAGTTCTAGTTCAGTTCTAGTTCAGTTCTAGTTCAGTTCTAGTTCAGTTCTAGTTCAGTTCTAGTTCAGTTCTAGTTCAGTTCTAGTTCAGTTCTAGTTCAGCTCTAGTTCAGTTCTAGTTCAGTTCTAGTTCAGTTCTAGTTCAGTTCTAGTTCAGTTCTAGTTCAGTTCTACTTCAGTTCTACTTCAGTTCTACTTCAGTTCTAGTTCAGTTCTAGTTCAGTTCTAGTTCAGTTCTAGTTCAGATCTAGTTCAGTTCTAGTTCAGTTCTAGTTCAGTTCTAGTTCAGTTCTAGTTCTAGTTCAGTTCTAGTTCAGTTCTAGTTCAGTTCTAGTTCAGTTCTAGTTCAGTTCTAGTTCAGTTGTAGTTCAGTTGTAGTTCAGTTGTAGTTCAGTTCTAGTTCAGTTCTAGTTCAGTTCTAGTTCAGTTCTAGTTCAGTTCTAGTTCAGTTCTAGTTCAGTTCTAGTTCAGTTCTAGTTCAGTTCTAGTTCAGTTCTAGTTCAGTTCTAGTTCAGTTCTAGTTCAGTTCTAGTTCAGTTCTAGTTCAGTTCTAGTTCAGTTCAGTTCTAGTTCAGTTCTAGTTCAGTTCTAGTTCAGTTCTAGTTCAGTTCTAGTTCAGTTCTAGTTCAGTTCTAGTTCAGTTCTAGTTCAGTTCTAGTTCAGTTCTAGTTCAGTTCTAGTTCAGTTCTAGTTCAGTTCTAGTTCAGTTCTAGTTCAGTTCTAGTTCAGTTCTAGTTCAGTTCTAGTTCAGTTCTAGTTCAGTTCTAGTTCAGTTCTAGTTCAGTTCTAGTTCAGTTCTAGTTCAGTTCTAGTTCAGTTCTAGTTCAGTTCTAGTTCAGTTCTAGTTCAGTTCTAGTTCAGTTCTAGTTCAGTTCTAGTTCAGTTCTAGTTCAGTTCTAGTTCAGTTCTAGTTCAGTTCTAGTTCAGTTCTAGTGCAGTTCTAGTTCAGTTCTAGTTCAGTTCTAGTTCAGTTCTAGTTCAGTTCTAGTTCAGTTCTAGTTCAGTTCTAGTTCAGTTCTAGTTTTGTTCTAGTTCAGTTCTAATTCAGTTCTAATTCAGTTCTAATTCAGTTCTAATTCAGTTCTAATTCAGTTCTAGCTCAGTTCTAGTTTAATTCAACTTCATTTCATATAGGTTAATTGCACAACTGTTTGGAAACTCTGTTTAGTTATATATTGATCATTCAAAAACACAGTGTTAGCTTCCAATTTTGACCGCTGTTAAGTAAATAAATTGTATTTATATTTTTTCTAAAAAAAAAAAAAACAACAGTCCACTTTAAAAAGTTTTTATTTGTAGTTCGTTAAAATATTAAACATACAAAAAATTTATTCAATTGATTTAGTTATAACAACGATTGCTTGATTTTGATTGGTTTAAATTGTTTTCCTTTTAAAAGCGAACAAAAAAAGTGCTATAAATAAAAACAATTGTCAAACTAATAGACCAAAAGCGAGAAAAGAATGTATATTTGCTCGTACATGGAATATTTACAATTGAAAATTAATCCGCATTCCAAAATAATTTAAAAAAATTTAACTCAAATTAGTAGAAAGCAAATGTTTTAAAAGCTTTGGAACTACTTTTGTTTATTTTATGTTTTTAATAAATATGGTTTCCTTGCTAAATCAATTAATTAAAAATGTAATGGAAGAAATATTTTTAAAGTTTTGTTGCTAAGTAAAGTGACAGTTGAAATTTTTTAAAAAATTGTCGACTAAGTGTCGCCTGCAACTTGCTACTGTGTGTATATGTTGAGTAAAATAAATACTGAATGTCATGATCGTTACTAGCACAACATCGGGACCTTACAATATCTCAGCAACCGATATTGTAAAACTTCATTTACTACTTCCTAGCCATTCTGCTAATCTACCTCAAGTTTAGGTAAATTGACCCTTTAAAAAGAACCTAGACAAGTTCAGGGAAATACTTGAAAAATAAACATAAACTCAAAAAGAATTCAAGGTCATTGTATTGCAATTTTAAAGAAAATTTAAATGTTGTTTTAACTGCCCATCTTTAAGTATATTCATTACTTAAAATACCTCCTCACAAATTATTTAATTAATATTACTTTAATCATTATTTAATTTATTCAAGTCAAATACTTCAGTTATTAATAATGAGGACGTTCAACTTATTTCTGTCACAATTCGATAAAAATAAAAAAATTATTAAAAGCACACGATGTTTATTTAGGTTTTTTTGACTGGTATATGATCCAAGATGTAGATGATGATGATCATCATCATGATATTTAATTTGTTTCTCTTATTAATGCTGTTGTAGTTGTTTGTTTTGATCATATTCATAAATCTTATTAAAAATTATGATTGTGTTTAATTGGCAGATAGTACAAGTATATAAATTATAAATGTATGGACCTGGATTCAATGAAGAAGTTCTGAGTGCGTGTGCATAGAGAATAACAAGTTTTTAAGATTTTTTTAACATCTTAACATTACAACATAGTTTAATGGCCCTAATTTATTGACCCTAAAGCTGCTAACTCTGTCTCACTTTACTTATTGTTTATTTTCAAATCAATAGCTAAGTTTTATTTGTTTTCTTTAATTTGACTCTAAATATCATTTGTTCTTATGAAAACTTATTCCGCTATTTTTATTTGTTTTTGATTTTTTCCAACAATAGTTTCGTTTAGTTATTGAAAATTAATTTCGCCTTGAAAAAACTTATATTTTTAGAATATTCAACCCTACTGCGTATAACTCGAGATTCCCACTCACGACAAACATTGTATTGTTTGTGTTTAATACACCCTACAGTTTTATATTTGTTGTATGGATAAGGAGTTTTTGTTTGGGATAATGTTGGTAACAGTTCAGTCTAGTTCTAGTCTAGTTCTAGTCCAGTTCTAGTCTAGTTCTAGTCTAGTTCTAGTCTAGTTCTAGTCTAGTTCTAGTCTAGTTCTAGTCTAGTTCTAGTCTAGTTCTAGTCTAGTTCTAGTCTAGTTCTAGTCTAGTTCTAGTCTAGTTCTAGTCTAGTTCTAGTCTAGTTCTAGTCTAGTTCTAGTCTAGTTTTAGTCTAGTTCTAGTCTAGTTCTAGTCTAGTTGTAGTCTAGTTCTAGTCTAGTTCTAGTCTAGTTCAAGTCTAGTTCTAGTCTAGTTCTAGTCTAGTTCTAGTCTAGTTCTAGTCTAGTTCTAGTCTAGTTCTAGTCTAGTTCTAGTCTAGTTCTAGTCTAGTTCTAGTCTAGTTCTAGTCTAGTTCTAGTCTAGTTCTAGTCTAGTTCTAGTCTAGTTCTAGTCTAGTTCTAGTCTAGTTCTAGTCTAGTTCTAGTCTAGTTCTAGTCTAGTTCTAGTCTAGTTCTAGTCTAGTTCTAGTCTAGTTCTACTCTAGTTCTAGTCTAGTTCTAGTCTAGTTCTAGTCTAGTTCTAGTCTAGTTCTAGTCTAGTTCTAGTCTAGTTGTAGTCTAGTTCTAATCTATTTCTAGTCTAGTTCTAGTTTAGTTCTAGTCTAGTTCTAGTTTAGTTCTAGTTTAGTTCTAGTTTAGTTCTAGTTTAGTTCTAGTTTAGTTCTAATTAAGTTCTAGTTAAGTTCTAATCTAGTCATAGTCTAGTTCAGTACTAATCTAGTTAGAGTTATAGTTCTAGTTTAGTTCAATTCTAGTTCAGTTCTAGTTCAGTTCTAGTTCAGTTCTAGTTCAGTTCTAGTTCAGTTCTAGTTCAGTTCTAGTTCAGTTCTAGTTCAGTTCTAGTTCAGTTCTAGTTCAGTTCTAGTTCAGTTCTAGTTCAGTTCTAGTTCAGTTCTAGTTCAGTTCTAGTTCAGTTCTAGTTCAGTTCTAGTTCAGTTCTAGTTCAGTTCTAGTTCAGTTCTAGTTCAGTTCTAGTTCAGTTCTAGTTCAGTTCTAGTTCAGTTCTAGTTCAGTTCTAGTTCAGTTCTAGTTCAGTTCTAGTTCAGTTCTAGTTCAGTTCTAGTTCAGTTCTAGTTCAGTTCTAGTTCAGTTCTAGTTCAGTTCTAGTTCAGTTCTAGTTCAGTTCTAGTTCAGTTCTAGTTCAGTTCTAGTTCAGTTCTAGTTCAGTTCTAGTTCAGTTCTAGTTCAGTTCTAGTTCAGTTCTAGTTCAGTTCTAGTTCAGTTCTAGTTCAGTAGTTCAGTTCTAGTTCAGTTCTAGTTCAGTTCTAGTTCAGTTCTAGTTCAGTTCTAGTTCAGTTCTAGTTCAGTTCTAGTTCAGTTCTAGTACAGTTCTAGTTCAGTTCTAGTTCAGTTCTAGTTCAGTTCTAGTTCAGTTCTAGTTCAGTTCTAGTTCAGTTCTAGTTCAGTTCTAGTTCAGTTCTAGTTCAGTTCTAGTTCAGTTCTAGTTCAGTTCTAGTTCAGTTCTAGTTCAGTTCTAGTTTAGTTCTAGTTCAGTTCTAGTTCAGTTCTAGTTCAGTTCTAGTTCAGTTCTAGTTCAGTTCTAGTTCAGTTCTAGTTCAGTTCTAGTTCAGTTCTAGTTCAGTTCTAGTTCAGTTCTAGTTCAGTTCTAGTTCAGTTCTAGTTCAGTTCTAGTTCAGTTCTAGTTCAGTTCTAGTTCAGTTCAAGTTCAGTTCTAGTTCAGTTCTAGTTCAGTTCAAGTTCAGTTCTAGTTCAGTTCTAGTTCAGTTCTAGTTCAAGTTCAGTTCTAGTTCAAGTTCAGTTCTAGTTCAAGTTCAGTTCTAGTTCAGTTCTAGTTCAGTTCTAGTTCAGTTCTAGTTCAGTTCTAGTTCAGTTCTAGTTCAGTTCTAGTTCAGTTCTAGTTCAGTTCTAGTTCAGTTCTAGTTCAGTTCTAGTTCAGTTCTAGTTCAGTTCTAGTTCAGTTCTAGTTCAGTTCTAGTTCAGTTCTAGTTCAGTTCTAGTTCAGTTCTAGTTCAGTTCTAGTTCAATTCTAGTTCAGTTCTAGTTCAGTTCTAGTATCAGTTCTAGTTCAGTTTCTAGTTCAGTTCTAGTTCAGTTCTAGTTCAGTTCTAGTTCAGTTCTAGTTCAGTTCTAGTTCAGTTCTAGTTCAATTCTAGTTCAGTTCTAGTTCAGTTCTAGTTCAGTTATATATCATTTCTAGTTTAATTTTAGTTCTTGACCAGTTCGAGTTAGGTTTTAGTTTGCTAAAACTTTTGGACCTTGAATTTTATTGAAGAATTGTTTATGTTATTATTCCCTTAAAAGATCAAATAGGAAAGATTAAGATGTACGTTTCATTTCGATTTAATGAATAAAGTAAAGACTATAGCACGATCGGTGTTGATCGTGTATTTTTTTTTTCTTCTCATGATTGTTTTTACTTCCCCATTTTACAATATCAATAAATGGAATTATGTACGTGATTATGCATGAGTGAGTGTGTGTGTGTGTGAGTATGTATACACATTGTAATAGACTATCAATTTTAAATTAAAATGTTTAGTACGATAAACTTTTTACTTATAGCAAACTTATACGATGCATATGTTTTAAATTTTATTATGAAATTGTTGGCAATTAGTAGTAGTTGATGTAATTGTAAATTTGTTTATCTTAAATTTACTTCAAAAAGAAGCAAATCAATTTTAAATTTTATTACCCTTAGTGAGCTATGAGAACTAAGAGATCTTATCTATATAGGCAATCATCATTTATGGAAGAAACATTTAACATGATTCAATAGATAGACATTTAAGTAACATTTGAGAGTCTTTAGCTGGTATGAGCTTAAGCACGATCAGTTAGTTTCTTCTTGAAATTACTCCTAACACGATCAATTGCTTGTTAGTATAGGATTCACAACTTTCATCACTTGTCTTTAAAACTCTTGGGTTTCTTTTTTAATTAGTAGGATATGTAGAAAATTCTTAAAATTTATGCAAAATTTAACGTGTCTCAACTTGTTTATTGCCAAATGTTATGGAATTTTTTTTATGAACTCTCCTTTACAATTACATACATACATAATAAATATCATATTTTGTGAGGCGGTCTAATGTGCTTTTACATTCAGAAGTATTTTATAATATTTATGGGCAAATATCAGCAGCAAGCTGGTTGTGTTTGTTGCACTAAACTATTCTGCTCTAACATATGCATTTTTTAAGAAAAATCTATATATTATAATAAAACTTTATTATTTTCTTAAAACCACCTCACTGCCACAACATGTATTAGATGCAGACAGACAGAACCTGTAGAGTCGTTTATGTTGGATAATTGTTGCAAAATTAATAATTTTTTTTTTGCGATCGGTTAGTAAATGTATTCAAAATTGTGTAAGAATGAATTTCTATACCCCTCCTACTGGCTCATAAAAATATAAAAAGTGCGTTAGTCGTTTCATTTATGCACCAAAAAAAAAGTTCAATATAATGTTCGACAAACATAAAAATAAATAAAATGCGTATGTTGTATGCCACAAAGAGTAGATTTGAACAACATCGACAGTATGTATAAAATTTATTCATCTTACGCGTTGTTTATCTTGTAAATAGTCTAGAGAACAGAATAGAATAAAACAACAACATATTGTTGTTGTTTTTGTTGGTTGGCAAACTGTGTGCCATAAAATAATAATCAGACAGACAGCCAACAGCGACAGTCAATGAAAGTTTGTATATATTTTGGACACAATGACTTTACGCTCACATTATACAACTGATCGTATTAGGGTGTTCAATTCAAGGATCTAGATCAGTTTGTATTTTTGCAGTTGGAGACTGAAAACTTGCTCATTCTTTGGTTTCTCTGAAGATTATAGAACAATTCCGTTCTATTCCTGTCAGATCATTTCTATCAAATGACTCCTCCAACGACAAAATCGTTTTAAATTGATTGATATTAATTATATATAAAGCTAAAACTAGATCCTTTTTGTCCAATTCTTATATTCTGGAGAAGATATCTTGATATTTCTTCTCGTCCAACTTGACTCTTTTATGATATTCAGATCAAACCTCAAGCTCTTAAGATCGCAAGTGGCTGCTACTTGAACAAAGCTTTAAGCATTAAAAGTTAATATTCGTTCGATATAAAGAGCTTGAGGAGTGATCTTAATTTTCCTTATAGAAAGCGTTTTAACTATAAGATCGAAAAACAATTCATGACTATTTTTTCGTACTATTTATGAAAATTTCGTGCATAATATGAAATCTTATATAAAAAAAAATCTTTTCTAATTTTGATTTAAGGAAAGTAAGCAATTTTGTTTTAAGTACGGACTACTCAATTTTTTTCTTTGAGTGTAGATCTTTTCAAGCTTTTGTTCGGTCCCTTGTTTTCTGCAAAAGACATCTTGATATTTCTTCTTGTCTAAGCTGATTAATCAATTATCAATTATTTAAATCGATTAAGTTTTAATGATTTAAAGTCACGGCTGGTACTTGAACAAAGCTTTAAAGCGTTAAGCTTGTGTGATCTTAACATTTATTATTTTCCGGTATAAACCCTATAAGAACTTTAAGATTAATCATACGATTTACTTAAGTGTTTTAAACCACTTTTTTTTACCAATTTAAATCTGTTAATATATTGCTAACCCTAAATATGAATCTATATTTTTAATTATTCGTGTAGCCATGCTGTAGTATCTAGTTGGTGTAAAAAATAATTGTTGCCTTTGCACCCAATCAGAGTTTAGTTCATTTATTTATTAGTCTACGATTGGTTATCATTTTATTTTTTAGTTCAATAATTTTTAAAAATTAAAATAAAAACATAAAAAATTTTAGCTTGGGGTGATATTTGCAAGTGTCAGCCTACCAAAAAGTGTTTTCAAATTCAAATGAATTGTTAAAAATATATGACAATGATAATAAATGTATATCGAGGGACTATATTCAATTGTATCTAACTTAGAAAACAGAAGAGTAATATCTTAAATACAACCCATAGATAGTTTTTTTATAGAAATACATATAAAATCTTTATTTTGATTTAATATCAATACATATTGTCGAGAGATGTTATAGATCAATAGTGCGCTTCTATATAGTCTAAGTCTAGTCTATAGTCTAGTTCATAGTACTAGTCAATAGTCTTAGTTCAATAGTCTAGTCAATAGTCCTAGTCTATAGTGTAGGTCTATAGTCTAGTCTTATAGTCTAGTCTATAGTCTAGTCTATAGTCTAGTCTATAGTCTAGTACTATAGTCTCGTCATTATAGTCTAGTCTATAGATTCTAGTCTATACGTCTAGTCTTATAGTCTAGTCTATAGTCTAGTCTATAGTCTAGTCTATAGTCTAGTCTATAGTTCTCGGCTCTATGGTGTCAGTCTATAAGTCGTAGTCTATAGTCTAGTCTATAGTTCTAGTCTATGTTGTAGTCTATAGTCTAAGTCTATATAGTCTAGTCTATAGTGTCTAGTCTATAGTCTTAGTCTATAAGTCTAGTCTATAGTCTAGTCTATAGTCTAGTTCTATAGTCTAGTCTATAGTCTAGTCTATAGTCTAGTCTATAGTCTAGTCTATAGTCTAGTCTATAGTCTAGTCTATAGTCCTAGTCTATAGTCTAGTCTATAGTCTAGTCTATAGTCTAGTCTTATAGCTATCGGTATAGGTCTTCTATAGTCTAGTCTATAGTCTAGTCTATAGTCTAGTCTATAGTCTAGTCTATAGTCCTAGTCTATAGTCTAGTCTATAGTCTAGTCTATAGTGTAGTCTATAGTCTAGTCTATAGTCTAGTCTATGATCTAGTCTATAGTTAGTAGTCTATAGTCTAGTCTATAGTGTAGTCTATAGTCCTAGTCTATAGTGTAGTCTATAGTCTAGTCTATAGTGTAGTCTATAGTCTAGTCTATAGTGTTAGTCTATAGGTCTAGTCTATAGTCTAGTCTATAGTCTAGTCTATAGTCTAGTCTATAGTCTAGTCTATAGTCTAGTCTAGTCTATAGTCTAGTCTATAGTCTAGTCTATAGTCTAGTCTAGTCTATAGTATACTCTATAGTCTACTCTATAGTCTAGTCTATAGTCTAGTCTATCGTCTAGTCTATAGTCTAGTCTATAGTCTAGTCTATAGTCTTGTCTATAGTCTAGTCGATAGTCTAGTCTATAGTCTAGTCTATAGTTAGTCTATAGTCTAGTATATAGTCTTGTCTATAGTCTAGTCTATAGTCTATTCTATAGTCTAGTCTTTAGTCTAGTCTATAGTCTAGTCTATAGTCTAATCTATAGTTTAGTCTGTAGTGAAGTCTATAGTCTAGTCTATAGTCTAGTCTATAGTCTAGTCTATAGTCTAGTCTATAGTCTAGTCTATAGTCTAGTCTATAGTCTAGTCTATAGTCTAGTCTATAGTCTAGTCTATAGTCTAGTCTATAGTCTAGTCTATAGTCTAGTCTATAGTCTAGTCTATAGTCTAGTCTATAGTCTAGTCTATAGTCTAGTCTATAGTCTAGTCTATAGTCTAGTCTATAGTCTAGTCTATAGTCTAGTCTATAGTCTAGTCTATAGTCTAGTCTATAGTCTAGTCTATAGTCTAGTCTATAGTCAGTCTATAGCTAGTCTATAGTCTAGTCTATAGTCTTAGTCGATAGTCTAGTCCTATAGTCTAGTCTATAGTCTAGTTCTATAGTCTAGTCTATAGTCTAGTCTATAGTCTAGTCTATAGTAGCTATTCTAGTCTATAGTCTAGTCTCTAGTCTAGTCTATAGTCTAGTCTATAGTCTAGTACTATAGTCTAGTCTATAGGCTAGTCTATAGTCTAGTCTATAGTCTAGTCTATAGTCTAGTCTTATAGGTCTAGTCTATAGTCTAGTCTATAGTCTAGTCTATAGTCTAGTCTATAGTCTAGTCTAAGTTAGTCTAGTCTATAGTCTAGTCTATAGTCTAGTCTATAGTCTAGTCTATAGTCTAGTCGATAGTCTAGTCTATAGTCTAGTCTATAGTCTAGTCTATAGTCTAGTCTATAGTACTAGTCCTATAGTCTAGTCTTAGTCTAGTCTATAGTCTAGTCTATAGTCTAGTCTATAGTCTAGTCTATAGTCTAGTCTATAGTCTAGTCTATAGTCTAGTCTATAGTCTAGTCTATATCTAGTCTATAGTCTAGTCTATATCGTCTATAGTCTAGTCTATAGTCTAGTCTATAGTCTAGTCTATAGTCTTCTATAGTCTAGTCTAGTCTCTATCTAGTCTATAGTCTAGTCTATAGTCTAGTCTATAGTCCGTCTATAGTCTAGTCTATAGTCTAGTCTATAATCTATAATCTAGTCTATCTAGTCTATCTATAGTCTAGTCTGTAGCATTTTCGCTAGATAGAATCTTGCTATAAACTTATCAGCTGTTAATTCAAACAAATTTCCATTTAAAGATTAAAAAGTTCATTTGTTTAAATTATTTCAATTAAATACTAAAATTAACAAATATAATTTAAGATTAAAAATATTATTTTAATAAAATACCTAACTGACTGTCATCGCGCTTAAATTATAATATATTAGTAATCATTGTTAATTAAACCTAAATTAGATTTAAATATTTGCAATTGTGCTTAATGTCTTAAAACCTACTAATTTAAATAATTTTTGTTATTTAGACATTTTGCCTATGAGTAAGCTTGTCTTTAGTAATTATTTTGAAACAAAATATGTCGGTACTTTTCCCTAAACGATTAAAGATAATGCCGACAGACATGTGTAATGCTTGGCTTAATTTTTTTTATATTTTCATTAAAGTATGATGGGAACATGACACAGTTACAAAATAATGAGGACATTTTAACAAATTAAAGTTGTTATTTTTAGCAAATAATTAAAATAATTAAACAATAGGTAATTTAAAATTATAAAGTAGTAGATATAGTAAATTAAAATTCTCCTTGAGAACAGTCTAATTAATTTGCTAGGCAAATATTTTTAACAAAAATACTGATAGTGAAACGTTTCTACAGTCATTATATATGTATATATATATAGTATGTATGTGGGTCAAATAGCAAATAATTTGTAAATATTTAAATGTAAAGGAAAATTACTGATAACATTTGAAATAATTCTTAACTTTCTTTTCAGGGCTTGTTGTGTGTTGATAAACAACTTGTCAGCGTTTAAACGTCAAAATCGCTTGCATGCGTATTTGTTTGATCGGCTGTGCTTCGCTAGACAGAGGCCAGCCTCATCAGACAATACAGCCAACGATGCTATATTTACCAATCACAACCTCAGCAATCCAAATAATGTTAATAAAACAACAGCAACAACAACAGGAACAATTACAACAATTGCAGCAACTAATGTTATTACAACAACTCCTTCTTGCACAACAACTACAACAACAAATAGACATAGAACAGAAACCGAAATAGAACCGATTACCACCAGTAATACCACAACAATCACTGAAACATTAAATAAACACAGATCTGTTGCGACACTACAACAACAACAACCAACCGATGGTGCCTTATTAAATGCTTTAGATTCCCACTTAATAAACAATAATAATAAAAGAAGAAACGTAAATAAACAAGAAAATTCAATAACAAAAAATACTACAGATATAGAAGGAACGTGTCAGGAACTAAAAGATCCAACAACACAACAACAGCAAGAACAACTAAAAACAAGAAGGCAAAGCCCACAAAATAGTCATAGTGAATTATTAATCAATTCCCTTCGGAAAGCAAACAAACTAACTCAACAACACCCACGTCTACTAAAAATATTTTGGAAAAACATTCTGGCGAAAAGGCGGAAATTTTCCCTCAACAAGAGAAACTACAAACTCAAACACCTGACGCAACATTTGCAACAAAAACAACTACGGCGGCAGATGCTGCTGCTGAGTTAGAGCAAAGAGATCAAAAAGAACATTTAAATAATCAAGATCATCGCCAGCAACAGCAACACAAAGAAAATATCGACGTAGACGACGCCGTTGATAGGAAGGTCTTACGTCACAACAACGACAAAGTTACGCGACTGCGGCAGCACATAGACGTAGAGAGTCCAGCCGTCAATTTGAACGAAAAAGTAGAGAAAATAGCTAAAATGCAGCAAGAACCGAATGCTAACATACAGTTTCAACCCGATCTGGGTCTTGTGAACAACAATAATTTGCCAGCGCTAAGTGGCACGCTAATAGATACTAATACACCCGGTGGTGGCATACGCTTATCATTGCCCTTGCATACGGCCGACGTGTTAACACATACGCTTATTTACGGCACTGTGCCGACGGGAGCTCAACAATTGAACGCCGATCCAAATTTTCAAACCCGCAATATTTTACACCAACAAGAGCTACAGCTGCAACAACGATACCAGCAATTGCAGGCCCAAACGCAGGGTATCTTTGCCACTTCGCCCTCAGGCAATCCCATAGTCATACAACCCACCGGTCAGCAGACAGCTGTCTATCCCTCAGCTGATTATTGTGCTCAACAGAAATATAATCTGGCCGCTCAAATGCAGGGTCTCTGCATATCCAATCAAACGAATACGGCCCCCATAATGGATCACACTGCTGGCGGTGTTAATTTGCTTAGTAGTTCGTATGTGCCGGCCACAGCTCATGAGGAGCGTCTCATACAGATAATACAGGCAAAGGATCTCAAAATCCAAGAAATGCAACGTGCTTTACAATACAAGGATACGGAAATAGCTGAACTTAAATCTCATTTGGATAAATTTCAGAGTGTCTTTCCGTTTTCGCGCAGTGGCGCTACAACGCCGTGTGGTGGTGTGGGTAGTGGTGGTGCTGTAGCCGCCGGTGGTGTTCGTAAATCTGGTCAATCGTTTCAGCGTCAACGCGCTCAGGGTATATCAGCTGAGCCTCAGAGTGAATCATCTGTACTATTGGATAATGTCACGTTTCCCAAATACGATAAGGATGACAAGTGAGTAGAATTCAGAAATTTTCTTAGTTTTATTATTATAGTAAAGGAGTCTGAAATTAGTTAAACCCATTAGTCCAATTATTTCTTATAAGATTTTTAAAAACATTTAAAGAGTCTGAACTTTGCTTTAAACAATCAAATTTATCAAATCTTTTTATAAAAGAATTTTAAAAGTACCCTTAACTTTAACCCAAAATCTGAAAGTCACCTAAAATATCCAGAAAAATATACAAAATATAACTATATTCAGTTTATTCAGTTTATTTTTTTTGAAAATCTCAATCTTTACTATATACTTGAACATTTTAAGCAAAAAACCACAACACACGAGTTTTTTCTATTTATGTTTTTTTTGAGGTATTTTCATTTCGCCGCACACAATTTTTTTTATTTTCTAAGATTTTTCTATTTGTTGGAACTAAAAAAACAAAAAAAAAATATTCAATTGTTTTGAATCATATTAGCAAATAATTCAAAATATACCTTCATCCAAACAAACACACATACATAATATTATTTTGTATTTAATTTTCTTTTAAAATGTTTATTTGTTTAAAAAGAAATCTCATTTTCGTTTTTCAATTCTAACCATATGTTTATATTTTTAATTAATTTAACTTCCTCACAATTATTTATATATATTTTGCTTCTTTTCCATTAGATTTATTATGCATTATAGTCGGTATATAAAAAAGTGTTGTGATTTTGAAAAATTTTCGAAATTATTTTATTTTGTTTCTACTATTAATACTACTCGCGTAAAATAACTAGTTCTAGAACTAAAGCAAACAAAAGAACTTCAGATTCTGGAATGTCATCCATGGAACTTCTAGAACTGTTCTCTGAAACCTTGTTATATCTGAAGTAATTCAATAGAGTTTTCGAGGAACCTTTGCCACTAGCCTAAACTTTGATGCCAGGCATGGAAGTCGAACTTTTGAAATAGTACTGATTTATAACAGCTGCCTTTGGCTTTAAAATAATAATAACTATTTTTAAGCTAGACTATATAAATTAGACTATAGACTAGACTAAGACTTAGACTATAAACTAGACTATAGGCTAGACTATAGACTAGACTATAGACTAGACTATAGACTAGACTATCAGACTAGACTATAGACTAGACTATAGACTAGACTATAGACTAGACTATAGACTAGACTATAGACTAGACTATAGACTAGACTATAGACTAGACTATAGACTAGACTATAGACTAGACTATAGACTAGACTATAGACTAGACTATAGACTAGACTATAGACTAGACTATAGACTAGACTATAGACTAGACTATAGACTAGACTATAGACTAGACTATAGACTAGACTATAGACTAGACTATAGACTAGACTATAGACTAGACTATAGACTAGACTATAGACTAGACTATAGACTAGACTATAGACTAGACTATAGACTAGACTATAGACTAGACTATAGACTAGACTATAGACTAGACTATAGACTAGACTATAGACTAGACTATAGACTAGACTATAGACTAGACTATAGACTAGACTATAGACTAGACTATAGACTAGACTATAGACTAGACTATATAGACTATAGACTAGACTATAGACTAGACTATAGACTAGACTATAGACTAGACTATAGACTAGACTATAGACTAGACTATAGACTAGACTATAGACTAGACTATAGACTAGACTATAGACTAGACTATAGACTAGACTATAGACTAGACTATAGACTAGACTATAGACTAGACTATAGACTAGACTATAGACTAGACTATAGACTAGACTATAGACTAGACTATAGACTAGACTATAGACTAGACTATAGACTAGACTATAGACTAGACTATAGACTAGACTATAGACTAGACTATAGACTAGACTATAGACTAGACTATAGACTAGACTATAGACTAGACTATAGACTAGACTATAGACAGACTATAGACTAGACTATAGACTAGACTATAGACTAGACTATAGACTAGACTATAGACTAGACTATAGACTAGACTATAGACTAGACTATAGACTAGACTATAGACTAGACTATAGACTAGACTATAGACTAGACTATAGACTAGACTATAGACTAGACTATAGACTAGACTATAGACTAGACTATAGACTAGACTATAGACTAGACTATAGACTAGACTATAGACTAGACTATAGACTAGACTATAGACTAGACTATAGACTAGACTATAGACTAGACTATAGACTAGACTATAGACTAGACTATAGACTAGACTATAGACTAGACTATAGACTAGACTATAGACTAGACTATAGACTAGACTATAGACTAGACTATAGACTAGACTATAGACTAGACTATAGACTAGACTATAGACTAGACTATAGACTAGACTATAGACTAGACTAGACTATAGACTAGACTATAGACTAGACTATAGACTAGACTAGACTAGACTAGACTATAGACTAGACTAGACTATAGACTAGACTATAGACTAGACTATAGACTAGACTATAGACTAGACTATAGACTAGACTATAGACTAGACTATAGACTAGACTATAGACTAGACTATAGACTAGACTATAGACTAGACTATAGACTAGACTATAGACTAGACTATAGACTAGACTATAGACTAGACTATAGACTAGACTATAGACTAGACTATAGACTAAACTCTAGACTAGACTATAGACTTAACTCTAGACTAGACTATAGACTAGACTACTAGACTATAGACTAGACTATAGACTAGAATATAGACTAGACTATAGACTAGACTATAGACTAGACTATAGACTAGACTATAGACTAGACTATAGACTAGACTATAGACTAGACTATAGACTAGACTATAGACTAGACTATAGACTAGACTATAGACTAGACTATAGACTAGACTATAGACTAGACTATAGACTAGACTATAGACTAGACTATAGACTAGATTATATATAATCTTTGATAAAAGTTTACGAATAAAAACACAATTTGTAAATTTTTAATGCTTTTTTTTTTGTTGATACTTAATAATTATTATCTCGCTGTATTAATTGTTAATAACTATTATTAGCTTTCTTATGATCAGTCTTTCAGTTGTAATTGTCTAAGTTTACGTTTTTTATAAATACCAATAATTTATTGTTATTATTGTATTAATTAAAAAAAACATTAATTAATAATAGTTATAAACAAATTGTTTTCGTTTATTCCATTAATACATATAATAATTATAGTGCAGGAGAGGAAGTGAACTCGGGTGCTTGTTTTTTGAGGGTAGGGCTTGTTTCTAGTTATAACACCTAACTGTAATATGACAATGTCCTAGAAGGAGAGTGTAATACTGAAAAACTGATTTTATTAAAAATGGGATTTTAGTGATTAACTTTTTATTTTCTTATAAACTATCATGAATTCAGTTCATATTTTTTCATAAATATAATGAAACATTTCATATATATTATGAAATTTTCTTAATTTGATGTTCTTACATTTTTATAACTAATAACATAATATGAAATATGATAATATGATCATAAATGTAACTTATTATATATTTATATACTGTGTACTTACCTTCCTAAAGAATTCGAATTATGTATTTAATTTCTATTATTTCACTTCCTTTTTAACAATACCATTATAACTACCTACAAGTAGTCATTTAACTGCAAATTTACCATAAATACCATCATAATTCTTTATTTAGTTTAATGATAATTTTATTTAGATATGTACCTGCCAAAGCAATTAACTTCACATCAAACACACAATTTACAGACAGCTATTTGGTGTTTTTATTATTATTAATTACCATCATTATAAGCGCATACTTTTTTCTAGTCATCTAAATTCATTCATTCACTCATCCGTCTATACATTTGTGCAGTCAGTCATTCATTCATTGATCTATACAGATCGTTCTTTCTATTTGCAAAATGTTTACAATAACACCGGCCAACAAAATTTGAAAAGAATTGAAACTCATAGACCAAAGTATGTAAACTGTGAGCAGCGTTGAGTATCTGGCTAGTCTAGTCTATAGTATATTCTTAGTCTATAGTCTAGTGAATAGTCTATAGTCTAGTGTAGTCTATAGTCTAGTCTATAGTGTAGTCTATAGTCTAGTCTATAGTGTAGTCTGTAGTCTAGTCTAGTCTATAGTCTAGTCTATATTCTAGTCTATAGTCTAGTCTATAGTCTAGTCTATAGTCTAGTCTATAGTCTAGTCTATGGTCTAGTCTATAGTCTAGTCTATAGTCTAGTCTATAGTCTAGTCTATAGTCTAGTCTATAGAATAGTCTATAGTCTAGTCTATAGTCTAGTCTATAGTCTAGTCTATAGTCTAGTCTATAGTCTATAGTCTAGTATAGTAGTATAGTCTATACAGTCTATAGTCTAGTCTATAGTCTAGTCTATAGTCTAGTCTATAGTCTAGTCTATAGTCTAGTCTATAGTCTAGTCTATAGTCTAGTCTATAGTCTAGTCATAGTCTAGTCTATAGTCTAGTCTATAGTCTAGTCTATAGTCTAGTCTATAGTCTAGTCTATAGTCTAGTCTATAGTCTAGTCTATAGTCTAGTCTATAGTCTAGCCTATAGTCTAGTCTATAGTCTAGTCTATAGTCTAGCCTATAGTCTAGTCTATAGTCTAGTTTATAGTCTAGTCTATAGTCTAGTCTATAGTCTAGTCTATAGTCTAGTCTATAGTCTAGTCTATAGTCTAGTCTATAGTCTAGTCTATAGTCTAGTCTATGTCTAGTCTATAGTCTAGTCTATAGTCTATAGTCTAGCTAGTCTAGTCTATAGTCTAGTCTATAGTCTAGTCTATAGTCTAGTCTATAGTCTAGTCTATAGTCTAGTCTATAGTCTAGTCTATAGTCTAGTCTATAGTTAGTCTATAGTCTAGTCTATAGTCTAGTCTATAGTCTAGTCTATAGTCTAGTCTATAGTCTAGTCTATAGTCTAGTCTAGTCTAGTCTATAGTCTAGTCTATAGTCTAGTCTATAGTCTAGTCTATAGTCTAGTCTATAGTCTAGTCTATAGTCTAGTCTCTAGTCTATAGTCTAGTCTATAGTCTAGTCTATAGTCTAGTCTATAGTCTAGTCTATAGTCTAGTCTATAGTCTAGTCTATAGTCTAGTCTATAGTCTAGTCTATAGTCTAGTCTATAGTCTAGTCTAGTCTATAGTCTAGTCTATAGTCTAGTCTATAGTCTAGTCTATAGTCTAGTCTATAGTCTAGTCTATAGTCTAGTCTATAGTCTAGTCTATAGTCTAGTCTATAGTCTAGTCTATAGTCTAGTCTATAGTCTAGTCTATAGTCTAGTCTATAGTCTATAGTCTAGTCTATAGTCTATAGTCTAGTCTATAGTCTAGTCTATAGTCTAGTCTATAGTCTAGTCTATAGTCTAGTCTATAGTCTAGTCTATAGTCTAGTCTATAGTCTAGTCTAGTCTAGTCTATAGTCTAGTCTATAGTCTAGTCTATAGTCTAGTCTATAGTCTAGTCTATAGTCTAGTCTATAGTCTAGTCTATAGTCTAGTCTATAGTCTAGTCTATAGTCTAGTCTATAGTCTAGTCTATAGTCTAGTCTATAGTCTAGTCTATAGTCTAGTCTATAGTCTAGTCTATAGTCTAGTCTATAGTCTAGTCTATAGTCTAGTCTATAGTCTAGTCTATAGTCTAGTCTATAGTCTAGTCTATAGTCTAGTCTATAGTCTAGTCTATAGTCTAGTCTATAGTCTAGTCTCTATAGTCTAGTCTATAGTCTAGTCTATAGTCTAGTCTATAGTCTAGTCTATAGTCTAGTCTATAGTCTAGTCTATAGTCTAGTCTATAGTCTAGTCTATAGTCTAGTCTATAGTCTAGTCTATAGTCTAGTCTATAGTCTAGTCTATAGTCTAGTCTATAGTCTAGTCTATAGTCTAGTCTAGTCGAAAATATGATTAAAACCAGATTCAGATTCGGAAATGTACATCAACATTTTTCAAATTTTGTTGCTCAGTGTAATTTAAGTGCCTAAATAAAGAAACACTCAAACTCAAAGCGCAAACAGCATGTAGGCGTCCACACACCCTGTCTGTCAACAAGTGATTTGTATTGAAAAAATAAAAAAACTAAAACATTTCATTTTCAAAACTAAGTATTTTCAAACGTCACATCTAGCTAAACCATTCTTCCATCTATTGCAGTTTTCTTATTAGACTTTTAAAAACATAAATTGCTCTCAAATTGCGTAATTGAACCTCCTCCCTTTCAAATTTAAATTTTAAAATACAAAAGAAAAAAATTCAAATCAAATTGAAACGAATGAAAAAAGTAAACAATCAATAGTTAGCAAAAATTGAATTAAGTGTCAAATATTTATGTATAAACGTATTTTGACGTGACGTTTTTCTTATACCGTCAAAAACTATTTTTGTGTTAAAGTTTCACACCGTTCAGGGCTGTCCGTCCATCTGTCTCGCTGTATGATCTGGCATGAGTGTAGTAGTGACTGTTTGTTTGTCTGTCTGTCTGTTAACGTCACTGTATGACTGTGTCTATAAATTATTTATTTATTTATTTGTATTTGTAATAAATTTGACACTTGCAAATTGATTTTTTTTATTACAGGCGTATTAATCAAATGAATACTACTCATAAATACTTAATACGATTTTTAAAGACATTTTTCTTTATTTATTTGTTTTTCATATGATTTTTTTTTTTGTTTGGACTCTTAAAAGATCAATATTTCGTGCGTAAACAAATAATTTTGACAGTTGGACGCAAGGCAAAGAAAACTCTGTATTTAAAATGACGGTCAATGTTGCCAAGGTAAATAAAATGACAAAGGCGGATATTTTTTTTGTCGAGAGACACGTGGACAAATATTCATTTAAAGATGATTATTAAGTAAATTCAATTTCCAGTCTCTATGTGTGTTTAATCTATTTGATGCACATTCTGTTTTACGGTTAATAAAAATTGAAATAAATATTATACAAATGTCCGGGTACTGAGTCATATGTTTGTGTGTTATAACAGTGGTAGAGTTTCAAATCAAGTTTGTTTTCCCTATTCTACTCAATAACGTCCAGATGTGTTTAGACTTGTCCTCAGGACATAATTGCGACATATTTTGTGCATATAAATCATAAAACTTATATTGCTGGAAAAATAACAGCAGTTGACGGGCACAGTGTTAATATTTCATTTAAAAATTGCAGTTAAATTTAACATCAAAATCGACCCGCATATATAGTTTAACTGATATGTGATATGGTTATGTATTTGTTGGAAGTTTTTCGTAGTTAGGTCGAGTACAAATTCACACACATTTTGCCATAAATTATAGTAGATCAACAAGTAATTTTTTGCCTTAAAGGCTAAATGAAAGTTGTCCAACACTTTTGTTGGATTTGTCAATGAAGATGTTGGTTATTTTAAGTTATGATTTAAAATTGATCCATAAATATGTATGTGTTTATTAAAACATTCATCATGGACTAACCAATATACTAGTCAAAAGATAAGTCAATAGATTAGTTGTCTAACCAGTTTACTAGTTCACAGAGTGGTCCATAGACTATTTAATACATTAGTCCACAGATTTGGCAATAGACTAGTTTAAAGACTAGTTCATAGACTATAAACTAGTCTATAGACGAGTTCACCGATTAATCGATACACCATTCTACATTATTCTATAGATTAGTATACAGGAAATCAACAGGCTTGTTTAGAGAAAATTCCATATACATAATAGCTTATTGAATAGTTCATAGACTGGACCACAGACTATTCAAGAAACTAGTCTACAGACCCGTCAATAGACTAGACTAAAGACTAATCTAAAGACGAATCAATATACTAGTCCACCGGTTAGTCAATATATTAGTTTACAGACTAGAGAAGTTCACTTAGTCAATAGACAGCTTAGTCAATAGACTAGTCTAAACACTAATCAATAGATTATTTCATAGACTGGTCCACAGACTATTCTATGGACTATACCAAAAACTATTTAGTTAACTAGACTCGATAATATACTAGCTAATTGACTAGTTACAAGTCTAGTCAATAGACCAGGTTATAGATTAAGCTATAGATTTATCCACGTACTAGTTCATATACTAGTCTATGGACTAATCAATAGACTATGGACTAATCAATAGACATGGTAAGTTAATAGATTAGTATAAGCTCGATTTTCTGAAGAGATTTGAGACATGGTGCCAACAAATTTTATCCCAGAGGCTAAATTATAATTTTCTAAAGATTGAGGTGCGCCTAATCCAAATCAGGATCGCCAAGACATTTTTATTTTTAAAATCGGTGTGTGTCATCTGAGTCCACACTGGCGACTTTCAAATAAACGTGAAACTTTTGCCATATCTTCTTTATTTTTCGTTAGTAAGTAAGTTAGTTAGTTAGTTAGTTAGTGAGTTAGTTAGTTAGTTAGTTAGTGAGTTAGTTAGTTAGTTAGTAAGTTAGTTAGTTCGTAGTTAGTTGTTAGTAGTTAGTTAGTTAGTAGTTAGTTTGTTTTAGTTAGTTAGTTAGTTGTTAGTTAGTTAGTTAGTTAGTTAGTAGTTAGTTAGTTAGTTAGTTAGTTAGTTAGTTAGTTAGTTAGTTAGTTAGGTAGTTAGTTAGTAGTTAGTTAGTAGTTAGTTAGTTAGTTAGTTAGTTAGTTAGTTAGTAGTTAGTTAGTTAGCTTAAGTTAGTTAGTTAGTTAGTTAGTTAGTTAGTTAGTTAGTTAGTTAGTTAGTTAGTTAGTTAGTTAGTTAGTAGTTAGTTAGTTAGTTAGTTAGTTAGTTAGTTAGTTAGTTAGTTAGTTAGTTAGTTAGTTAGTTAGTAGTTAGTTAGTAGTTAGTTAGTAGTTAGTTAGTTAGTTAGTTAGTTAGTTAGTAGTTAGTTAGTTAGTTAGTTCGTTAGTTTAGTTAGTTAGTTAGTTAGTTAGTTAGTTAGTAGTTAGTTAGTTAGTTAGTTAGTTAGTTAGTTAGTTAGTTAGTTAGTTAGTTAGTTAGTTAGTTAGTTAGTTAGTTAGTTAGTTAGTTAGTTAGTTAGTAGTTAGTTAGTTAGTTAGTTAGTTAGTTAGTTAGTAGTTAGTTGTTAGTTAGTTAGTTAGTTAGTTAGTTAGGTAGTTAGTTAGTTAGTTAGTTAGTTAGTTAGTTAGTTAGTTAGTAGTAGTTAGTTAGTAGTTAGTTAGTTAGTTAGTTAGTTAGTTAGTTAGTTAGTTAGTTAGTTAGTTAGTTAGTTAGTTAGTAGTTAGTTAGTTAGTTAGTTAGTTAGTTAGTTAGTTAGTTAGTTAGTTAGTTAGTAGTTAGTTAGTTAGTTAGTTAGTAGTTAGTTAGTTAGTTAGTTAGTTAGTTAGTTAGTAGTAGTTAGTTAGTAGTTAGTTAGTTAGTTAGTTAGTTAGTTAGTTAGTTAGTTAGTTAGTTAGTTAGTTAGTTAGTTAGTTAGTTAGTTAGTTAGTTAGTTAGTAGTTAGTTAGTTAGTTAGTTAGTTAGTTAGTTAGTTAGTAGTTAGTTAGTTAGTTAGTAGTTAGTTAGTAGTTAGTTAGTTAGTTAGTTAGTTAGTTAGTTAGTTAGTTAGTTAGTTAGTTAGTTAGTTAGTTAGTTAGTTAGTTAGTTAGTTAGTTAGTTAGTTAGTTAGTAGTTAGTTAGTTAGTTAGTTAGTTAGTTAGTTAGTTAGTTAGTTAGTTAGTAGTTAGTTAGTTAGTTAGTTAGTTAGTTAGTTAGTTAGTTAGTAGTTAGTTAGTTAGTAGTTAGTTAGTTAGTTAGTTAGTTAGTTAGTTAGTTAGTTAGTTAGTTAGTTAGTTAGTTAGTTAGTTAGTTAGTTAGTAGTTAGTTAGTTAGTTAGTTAGTTAGTTAGTTAGTTAGTAGTTAGTTAGTTAGTTAGTAGTTAGTTAGTTAGTTAGTTAGTTAGTTAGTAGTTAGTTAGTTAGTTAGTTAGTTAGTTAGTTAGTTAGTTAGTTAGTTAGTTAGTTAGTTAGTTAGTTAGTTAGTTAGTTAGTTAGTAGTTAGTTAGTTAGTTAGTTAGTTAGTTAGTTAGTTAGTTAGTTAGTTAGTTAGTTAGTTAGTTAGTTAGTTAGTTAGTTAGTTAGTTAGTTAGTTAGTTAGTTAGTTAGTTAGTTAGTTAGTTAGTTAGTTAGTTAGTTAGTTAGTTAGTTAGTTAGTTAGTTAGTTAGTTAGTTAGTTAGTTAGTTAGTTAGTTAGTTAGTTAGTTAGTTAGTTAGTTAGTTAGTTAGTTAGTTAGTTAGTTAGTTAGTTAGTTAGTAGTTAGTTAGTAGTTAGTTAGTTAGTTAGTTAGTTAGTAGTTAGTAGTTAGTTAGTTAGTTAGTTAGTTAGTTAGTTAGTTAGTTAGTTAGTTAGTTAGTTAGTTAGTTAGTTAGTTAGTTAGTTAGTTAGTTAGTTAGTTAGTTAGTTAGTAGTTAGTTAGTTAGTAGTTAGTTAGTTAGTAGTTAGTTAGTTAGTTAGTTAGTAGTTAGTTAGTTAGTAGTTAGTAGTTAGTTAGTTAGTTAGTTAGTTAGTTAGTTAGTTAGTTAGTTAGTTAGTTAGTTAGTTAGTAGTTAGTTAGTTAGTTAGTTACTAACTTCAAAAGTAGTTCAAGAGCTCATCTATTTCAATATTACCTTGTGTCTATATTAGTTCCAAAATGTCTTCTACAGGAGGCTTTATGTTCTTTTAAAGGGAGTTTTTTTGATGTTGTGTTCGAAAAGTGAGGACTCTGGACGCCGTAATAAACTCTCTATTGTAATCATTTCGTAATCTGTTACTGAGATGTTTTAAATCTTTTTCTCCCACATTTTTTAAATCAGTTTTTTTCATTGTTGTCAGTGGCAGTAGGGTGCCAAAAAATATTAGCTCATATGATCACTTTTAAATTAAAATTGACCACTAAAAGTCAATTTAACAAAACCACACCTCCACAGGAGTTCTAAAATTATCGTCTATCTAACAATATACATACATACATATTATGATATACAACAGCTATGAATTATTTATGAAATTTTTTGTAACAATTTTCACAACAATTCAACAGAATATCCTTAATAATAACAGGCTATTTATTCAGTTTCTTTTTGAATAACGTAAAGCCCATTTGCCTATAACATGTGTGTGGTGTCTTGGGGTTTTAAGATAAAAAAGTAATTTCAACTCAAGATTAATTTCTATGTCCACGAAAAGTGTTTATGATCTACACTAAATCATAGGAGATTAAGCTCAACCAGTTTGCCAAATGTTGTTTTTCTCTTAATCGTTTGATCAAAGTTTTTTATATATAAAAAATATTTGTCCCGCTAGCGTTGAGACTGTGTCTTGGCCATTTTTTTATGTTTAATAAAAAAAATAGAAAAAAAGTCTAAAGGAAATTTATTGAAATTGTTTAAAATAAATTTGCTTTATTTTATTACAGAACGTATATGACATTATTAATAAGTCATTAGGAAGTAATTGAATTGAAGGTTTTTAATGCCGTTTTTGTTTTTGTTTTTATTACTAAAAATATTTATATAAAATAAACGCTTTTTAATTTTAATTAAAACTGTATATTTTATTATTATATTAACATTTTTTCTTTCTCTCTTATCATACACAACTGCACCTTAGAAAATATTTTACAACCTATTTATCAATGTATCTTATAACACACAGTGGTCGAACATGTGTTAACATTTTGTGAAAAAAACATAATTATTTATGTTATTTTTCTTTCAAAAGCTTGTCAACAAAATAAATTTTGTCAAGATATTTAAAAAAATATTTGAGTAAATTCTTACTAAAATCCGGATGGATTTGAGAGTAGACTAGACTAAAGACTAGACCAAAGACTAGACTAATGACTAGACGAAAGACTATACTGAAGACTAGACTAGGGACTTGACTATAGACTAGACTATAGTTTTGGTTTTGGGCATATTAGATTCGTCGTAGCCGATTATAACACTCTTACTCGTTTTTTTTATTTCTTTTAATTAGAGTTTGTTTTTTAATAGTTTGACTAATTTAAAAAATGTCTTTTAATTAAAGTTTGTGTTTTAATGGTTTGACTAATTTAAAAAATGTCCCACTTCAAAATTAACTCGTTTGGCTGATTCTCAATTGTAAACATTAATCGTTTACTTTACTTGTTAATGGTAGTGTAGCGTCGTAAAAGATTCGATTGCAACAATATTTTATCTTGTAAATGACACTTTGTATAACATATAATCGCGTCATATTGTCTTGAATATTTACTAATGATTTTCTATGTTTATTTATATCGTTAATAGTCCTAGTCGTAATGTTAATTATTTATTTAATGTTTTTATTGATCTATGTAATGTCCCATGTTTCAGTATTAATTTTATAACAAATATTTCACTCTATCTATCACACCAACATCATAAAATTGTTAAAATAATAATATCGGTATGTGGTGCAAAAAAAAAAAAAAAACTGTTGATTAAAAATGAAAATTATAAATAACTCACATAAAATATGAATATTTTTTTTTTATAAACATTTAGTGAACAAATCTCTAGTGTACTATGAGATTAGATAAAAATAGATAGTAGGGTGTTCAATTTAAATTTTTTTAATTTTCCGGAAAATGTGGACATAAAACTTTATCATAGACTGTACTATAGACTAGCCTATGACTAGACTATAGACTAGACTATAGACTATAGACTAGACTATAGACTAGACTATACTAGACTATAGACTAGACTATAGACTAGACTATAGACTAGACTATAGACTAGACTATAGACTAGACTATAGACTAGACTATAGACTAGACTATAGACTAGACTATAGACTAGACTATAGACTAGACTATAGACTAGACTATAGACTAGACTATAGACTAGACTATAAACTAGACTATAGACTAGACTATAGACTAGACTATAGACTAGAATATAGACTAGACTATAGACTAGAATATAGACTAGACTATAGACTAGACTATAGACTAGACTATAGACTAGACTATAGACTAGACTATAGACTAGACTAGACTATAGACTAGACTATAGACTAGACTATAGACTAGACTATAGACTAGACTATAGACTAGACTATAGACTAGACTATAGACTAGACTATAGACTAGACTATAGACTAGACTATAGACTAGACTATAGACTAGACTATAGACTAGACTATAGACTAGACTATAGACTAGACTATAGACTATAGACTAGACTATAGACTAGACTATAGACTAGATAAGACTAGACTATAGACTAGACTATAGACTAGACTATAGACTAGACTATAGACTAGACTATAGACTAGACTATAGACTAGACTATAGACTAGACTATAGACTAGACTATAGACTAGACTATAGACTAGACTATAGACTAGACTATAGACTAGACTATAGACTAGACTATAGACTAGACTATAGACTAGACTATAGACTAGACTATAGACTAGACTATAGACTAGACTATAGACTAGACTATAGACTAGACTATAGACTAGACTATAGACTAGACTATAGACTAGACTATAGACTAGACTATAGACTAGACTATAGACTAGACTATAGACTAGACTATAGACTAGACTATAGACTAGACTATAGACTAGACTATAGACTAGACTATAGACTAGACTAGACTATAGACTAGACTATAGACTAGACTATAGACTAGACTATAGACTAGACTATAGACTAGACTGTAGACTAGACTATAGACTAGACTATAGACTAGACTATAGACTAGACTATAGACTAGACTATAGACTAGACTATAGACTAGACTATAGACTAGACTATAGACTAGACTATAGACTAGACTATAGACTAGACTATAGACTATAGACTAGACTATAGACTAGACTATAGACTAGACTATAGACTAGACTATAGACTAGACTATAGACTAGACTATAGACTAGACTATAGACTAGACTATAGACTAGACTATAGACTAGACTATAGACTAGAGATAGACTAGACTAGAATAGACTAGACTATAGACTAGACTATAGACTAGACTATAGACTAGACTATAGACTAGACTATAGACTAGACTATAGACTAGACTATAGACTAGACTATAGACTAGACTATAGACTAGACTATAGACTAGACTATAGACTAGACTATAGACTAGACTATAGACTAGACTATAGACTAGACTATAGACTAGACTATAGACTAGACTAAGACTAGACTATGACTAGACTATAGACTAGACTATAGACTAGACTATAGACTAGACTTAGACTAGACTAGACTAGACTATAGACTAGACTATAGACTAGACTATAGACTAGACTATAGACTAGACTATAGACTAAACTATAGACTAGACTATATGACTAAAACTATAGACTAGACTGTAGACTAAACTATAGGACTAGACCTATAGACCTAGACATAGACTAGACTATAGACTAGACTATAGACTAGACTATAGACTAGACTATAGATAGACTAGGACTATAGACTAGACTATAGACTAGACTATAGACTAGACTATAGACTAGACTATAGACTAGACTATAGACTAGACTATAGGACTAGGACTATGGACTAGACTATAGACTAGACTATGGACTAGACTATGGACTAGACTATGGACTAGACTATGGACTAGACTATAGACTAAACTATAGACTAAACTATACGACGAGGAGCCAGATTACAAACAATTGGGCTCTTGGGTAGATCAAAAAATGTTAGCTTTATTTGTGCAACTTTGATTTTTTTATTAATTGTTAATCTTTGGATGCCCTAAATAAGATACATAAATATAACTAGAATACATATTTTTTTAAACGTTGACAAGTTCTTGGAGTTTATTTTCCTGGCACAACTAAAACTACAAATATGTGAGAGTTTATACGTTAAACTACGTGTATATGTTAAACTTTTTATTTTTAATTTTTGTAAAATTTAAATCAAGTTTATTTTTATAAAATATCGCCTAAACGTACATGCAACTCACATACAATTATAATTGAAATGTTTAGGTTAAAAAAATATGTATAATAAAGTTAACATTGTAAGCAATGAAAACTCAGTTCAGCTGTTTCGCTGAACTGTTTCTTAAATCAAAGTAAAAATGTCTAAATTTTTAACAAAAATTTCCATAGAACAAATGTGTAACAAGTATTGCTAAAACTCCAAATAGATTATTTTGAGGCTGCTGTTTTTTCCTTAAAATTTCTTAAAGAATTTTTTTCGTGCGGTAAAACGACGCCGTTATAATTCAAAAATGTAACTCAAATACAAATTAAAACCATAAATGGTAGACAATAAGCGTGTGCGTGCCATGTAGTTTAAACTTAAAAACTGAACAGACAAAAAAAAAAAAAAGAATTTGACACAACTTACCACAAAAGCGTGCAAATATGTAGGTACGACTATATTAACTGTTAAATTCATAACTTACTTACCAGGCTCCTTGCCAACGAATAGATAGATACACTCTAAACTTTATGTATCTTGACTTTAACTCGTTATCTTGGGGACTTTTCAATGATTTTTCATTTCATTTTTGTGATTTTTATGTGTGTAGTTTTAGTTTTTAATTAACCGTAAGTGTGCAAGTTGTCAATTTAGTTGTAAGCGATAACAAATTTTCGATGACCAATTGTATAAAACATGTTCCGATGACAAAGGAAGTCTATTTGGTGAATAGCAATTATAAGTGCTGGGGAGCCTAGGGATCTGGAAAAGATGAGACGAATTTGAAATGACTCTTTATCAAAGCATAATTTTTGTATTTTAATCACCTGATCTTGGCATCCAATTCAAGTCCTCAATGGAAATTGTGTGTATTTGCTAGACCATGAACTGTTGACTGCACTATTAACTAATCTATTGATTAGTCTATAGACTAGTTCATAGACCAGTCTATTGATTAGTCTATAGACCAGTCTCATAACTGGTCTATCGATTAGTCTATAGACCCGTGTATTGACTAGTCTTTAGATCTGATTATTGATTAGAGTTTAGAGCAGTCAATTGACTACTCTATAGTTTGATTAGTTTGTGGACCAGTCTATTGACTAATCTATAGATAAATCTATAAACTAGACCAGAGTATTGACTAGTCTATAGACCAGTTTATAAACCGGTCTATTGACTAGTCTATAAAAAAGTCTATTAACTAGTCTATAGACCAGTCTATTGACAAGTCGATAGACCCGTCTATTGACTAGACTATAGACCAGTCTATTAACTACTATAGACTAGTCTATAGACCAGTCAATTGACTAGTCTATAAACCAGTCTATTGACTAGTCTATAGAGCAGTCTTTTGACTAGTCTATAGACATGTCTATCGACTAGTCGATAGACCAGTCTATTAACAAATCTATAGACCAGTCTATAGACTAGTCTATAGACCAGTCTATTAACTAGTCTATGGACCAGTCTATTTACTAACCTATAGACCAGTCTATTAGAGTTTAGACCAGTCAATTGACTACTCTATAATTTGATTAGTTTGTAGACCAGTCTATTGACTAATTTGTAGATAAATCTATAAACTAGACCAGTCTATTGACCAGTCTATAAACCAGTGTATTGACTAGTCTATAGAAAAGTCTATTAACTAGTCTACAGACCAGTCTATTGACTAGTCTACAGACCAGTCTATTGACTAGTCTATAGAGCAGTCTATTGACTAGTCTACTGACTAGTCTATATACCTGTCTATTGACTAGTCTATAGACCAGTCTATTGACTAGTCCATAGACCAGTCTATTAACTAGTCTATAAACCAGTCTATTAACGAATTTATAGACCAGTCTATTTACTAGTCGATATACCCATCTATTGACTAGTCTATAGACCAGTCTATTGACTAGTCTATAGACCAGTCTATTGACTAGTCTATAGACCCGTCTACTAACTAGTCTATAGACCAGTCTATTAACTAATCTATAGACCAGTCTATTGACTAGTCTATAGACCAGTCTATTAACTAGTCTATAGACCAGTCTATTAACAAATATATAGACCAGTCTATTAACAAATATATAGACCAGTCTATTGACTAGCCTATATAGCAGTCCACTGACTAGTCTATAGACCAGTCTATTAACTTGTCCATAGATCACTCTATGCACTAGTCTATAGACCAGTCTTATAACAAGTCCATTTACTAGTCTATAGATCCGTCTATTAACTAGGCTATATATCAGTCTATTGGCTAGTTTTAAGACCAGTCTATTGACTAGTCTATAGAGCACTCTATTCACTTGTCCATAGATCACTCTATTCACTAGTCTATAGACCAGTCTAATAACAAGTCCATTTACTAGTCTATAGATCCGTCTATTAAGTAGGCTATATATCAGTCTATTGGCTAGTATTAAGACCAGTCTATTGACTAGTCTATAGACCCGTCTATAAACCCCTCTATTGGCTAGTTTATAGACAAGTCTATGGACTAGTCTATAAACAGTCTGTATGGTATATAAATATTAGATGAAACTAAAAAAATATGATCATACATTTCACACGCATTCCATGTTTTCATAGATACTATTTTATAAGATTTAAGATTTTAAAAGGTTGTCCATAATTTTCCATTGATTCAAAGTTGTTTTAAGTCTCAATTACCAGACTTTGGGTGTTGTTAAAATGCGTACGTTGGACGCATACTGAGCGAATTATTATTATAAATACAATTACAAAAACCAAACACACTTGGGTATGGAGTTTTTATCCGAAATCCATTTATGAGAACTAGTACTACTGTTGCTGCTGCTGCTGGGAATTTGAAAATGCATCGTTAAATTTTAAAATTCGGAAGCACGTTTTCATATTTAAAAATTAAAAAAATAAAGAAAATATATCTAAGCCAAAGAGTTATGGGGATATGTGGTTTATTTAACAGTTACATATAATTATTAAAGTGGATTAAAATGTTGTTACATTTAGCAGAGATTGCAAGCGGCAGGCATTAATAGATTTATGGTAAAAAAACTTAAAATTTTTTTGAACTGTCAATTCAAACGATAACGTTGGCATTTTCACGCATTATTCTTGTAACAATATAACGGATGTAGTTAATTAAAAAAACGTCTAAAATTTACATATTTCTTTAAGAAAAACGATACGACTTAATTGAAAATTAAATTAATTTATTATCTGATTGAGGCACTTCCTGAGAAGATGTTAATATGTCATTTCCAAAACACTAACAATATCACCTATTAATTATAAAATTCCTGAGTTTTGCGCTATTAGAGTAATTTCAGGATGTGTTTATATCGTTCATAATTGGTGAAATTTTCACAATGCCCATCCTGGTGGCGTATACGTATTATTAAATTTTTGCTGCCGCAATTTTACCACAAGATGTTAAATATTAATAAATTCTAAATCGACAACTACTTTTTATTTAATTTTGCATTAAAATGTTTGATTTTTAATTTATTTAAATATCATTTAAAACTTGTTCTATTGTAGCGCAAAGTAATGATCATTGTAAACCAAATAACATTAACAAGTCGTACACAGAGTTGTTTCTTAAACTTAACACTTTGAAATGCACTGCTGACAAAAAGCTTTTTACTTCGCACGAAAGTTTACTTGTATGAGGATCAAAGCTGTATAAACAAACTGCGCGAATATAACCGAAACTTTTCTCAACCAGCTGATCGATCGTACATACATACATAAACAAACATTCGTACAGATCCAAGTATCTGTGAGTTTGCCTGTGCGAATACAAAATAAATAATTTGTTGTTAATAAATGAACGAAAAAGCTATAAACAAACCATGAACATCAAACTATTTGTTGTGCATTAATAATATATAAATTTATAAATATATTATTTGGCTTGTATGTTAAAATGTATATGCGCCTTTTTTTAGCCTCATGTTTTCTGCTCACGTTCCTCCTGAACCAGCTCACAATGATGGCTAACGAACCAAGCAAACATTGGATTTTATTTTGCTAGTGTAAGTCAGGCATGGAAAAATCAGTATAATTTTGATATCTCCCACGATATTTTCGTAACTTTTTCTAATTTATAAACTTTTCATAAATAGTCCACATAGTAGTCAATAAATCAGTCTATTCTATAGTCTTGTCTATAATCTAGTATATAGTCTAGTCTATAATTTAGTCTATAGTCTAGTCTAAAGTCTAGTATGTAGTATAGTATGTAATCTAGTCTATATTCTGTTCTATATGCTAGTCTATAGTCTAGTCTATAATCTAAACTATATTCTAGTCTATAGTCTAATCTATAGTATAGTCTATAGTTAAGCATATAGTCTAGTCTGTAATCCAGTATGTAATAAAATCTACTCTATTGTCTAGTATGTTGTGTAGTCTATTGTCTAGTCTGTAGTATAGTCTACAGTCTAGTATGTAATCTAGTTTATCGTCTATTCTATAATTTAGTATATACATAGTTTAATCTAGTTTATAGTTTAGTCTATAGTCTAGTCTATAGTCAAGTCTATAGTCCTAATCTATAGTCTATCTATAGTCCTATTCTATAGTCCTAGTCTATAGTCTAGTCTATAGTCTAGTCTATAGTCTAGTCTATAGCCTAGGGTCTATTCTATAGTCTAGTCTATAGTCTAGTCTATCGTATAGTCTAGTCTATAGTCTAGTCTAGTCTAGTCTAGTCTATTAGTCTAGTCTATAGTCTAGTCTATAGTCTAGTCTATAGTCTAGTCTATAGTCTAGTCTATAGTCTAGTCTATAGTCTAGTCTATAGTCTAGTCTATAGTCTAGTCTATAGTCTAGTCTATAGTCTAGTCTATAGTCTAGTCTATAGTCTAGTCTATAGTCTAGTCTATAGTCTAGTCTATAGTCTAGTCTATAGTCTAGTCTATAGTCTAGTCTATAGTCTAGTCTATAGTCTAGTCTATAGTCTAGTCTATAGTCTAGTCTATAGTCTAGTCTATAGTCTAGTCTATAGTCTAGTCTATAGTCTAGTCTATAGTCTAGTCTATAGTCTAGTCTATAGTCTAGTCTATAGTCTAGTCTATAGTCTAGTCTATAGTCTAGTCTATAGTCTAGTCTATAGTCTAGTCTATAGTCTAGTCTATAGTCTAGTCTATAGTCTAGTCTATAGTCTAGTCTATAGTCTAGTCTATAGTCTAGTCTATAGTCTAGTCTATAGTCTAGTCTATAGTCTAGTCTATAGTCTAGTCTATAGTAGTCTAGTCTATAGTCTAGTCTATAGTCTAGTCTATAGTCTAGTCTATAGTCTAGTCTATAGTCTAGTCTATAGTCTAGTCTATAGTCTAGTCTATAGTCTAGTCTATAGTCTAGTCTATAGTCTAGTCTATAGTCTAGTCTATAGTCTAGTTTATAGTCTAGTCTATAGTCTAGTCTATAGTCTAGTCTATAGTTTAGTCTATAGTCTAGTCTATAGTCTAGTCTATAGTCTAGTCTATAGTCTAGTCTATAGTCTAGTCTATAGTCTAGTCTATAGTCTAGTTTATAGTCTAATCTATAGTCAATTTATTAAAAATATATATTTTTGTGATATATTCGTATATATTTCAAAATGTCAATTTTCCATGCCTGGTGTAAGTAGTTGCCAGTTTGTGTCAGTTTGCTTAGCATGCAAACATTTCTAGCTGCCACTCATTCACTGGTGGTTTTTCTAAAACAATCGTCAACATCGTTTATTAGTTTAATAGACGCTTTTGTCGGTTACAACACAACAAACGGACGGAAATTGTTTGTAACATATTATTTCTCTCTGTGTGTAAAGTGAATTTTCCTTGAATCCCTCGAGTTTGTTACGCATGGAAGAATACTCTGAATACTCAGGCGTCAGCGCGCTGCTCTGATCAACCACAAGGCTAATTCTATTAGTTGTTCTAATTTTTATTTATTTGTGGAACTGTGTGCCTCCACCATTAAATGTTGACACATTAAGCGAGCGTGTATAATAAATAAATGCATTGCTTGAAGTTTATTAATTTGAAAACATAAAAATCGCCAAAAATTCAAAATAAAAATAAATTTTGTTTGTCAATTTAATAATGTGCAAAATGAACTTTGTGTTTTTGAATTAAAATGTAAAAAAAAAAATTCAAAGAAAACAAGAAAAAAATCCCAAAATTTGTATTTTTGCCAAAGAATGATCGTTACATCGAACTTACATACAAATTAATACTTTATTTACAAAAAGTGATCATGATAAGCGTAAATTAAGCTTTTAATTACAAGTTAAGTTGTATGTACGTTGTCTGTTTGTATTTGTTTTTGTGTTTACAACTGTTTTGAATTTAGCGACCTCCCTAAATGACGCTAATGACATTGAAGTTTTTGATTTTAATTTCTGTACAAATTACACAGCGCGATAACTAAATATTCGATTGTTATCGTCGTCAAATCATATTTATTTTTAAATTTATGGCAACAGAGTTGACTGACAAACAAACCATGTTTGAATATTTGTAGTGTTTTTTTCCGATTTGAATAATTTTCATACCTAAACAAAAAAAATATTAAAAAGTGAACATTAAATAGCGATTTGAAATTCAGTTCATCATTTGATTTATTTTATGGATTTAACGAACTTGTCGTATCTGTCTGGCTTTAGGGTAGAACTAATTGTTTGTGTCTTGAAGTGATCGTAACAGCTGTTCTATTGTGATTGTTGATGGTTTACGAGGGTCACTACTTATGTTTTTTGCGAATAAAAAGTGAGATTGAACCGAGAAATTATTCTCTTTTTAAAATGTCAAACTATTCCCAATTATGTTAAAGTTATGGTTTCTTGGGAAACCTAAAGTCATATAAAAGAAATCAAGAGGTGACACGAGCTCAAGTAAGATAACTAGAACTCGAATTTGCTAAGATCAATTCAGTAGTATATAGTCTAGTATATAGTCTAGTCTAGTCTATAGTCTAGTCTATAATCTAGTCTATAGTCTAGTCTATAGTCTAGTCTATAGTCTAGTCTATAGTTTAGTCTATAGTCTAGTCTATAGTCTAGTCTATAGTCTAGTCTATCTAGTCTATAGTCTAGTCTATAGTCTAGTCTATAGTCTAGTCTATAGTCTAGTCTATAGTCTAGTCTATAGTCTAGTCTATAGTCTAGTCTATAGTCTAGTCTATAGTCTAGTCTATAGTCTAGTCTATAGTCTAGTCTATAGTCTAGTCTATAGTCTAGTCTATAGTCTAGTCTATAGTCTAGTCTATAGTCTAGTCTATAGTCTAGTCTATAGTCTAGTCTATAGTCTAGTCTATAGTCTAGTCTATAGTCTAGTCTACAGTCTAGTCTATAGTCTAGTCTATAGTCTAGTCTATAGTCTAGTCTATAGTCTAGTCTATAGTCTAGTCTATAGTCTAGTCTATAGTCTAGTCTATAGTCTAGTCTATAGTCTAGTCTATAGTCTAGTCTATAGTCTAGTCTATAGTCTAGTCTATAGTCTAGTCTATAGTCTAGTCTATAGTCTAGTCTATAGTCTAGTCTATAGTCTAGTCTATAGTCTAGTCTATAGTCTAGTCTATAGTCTAGTCTATAGTCTAGTCTATAGTCTAGTCTATAGTCTAGTCTATAGTCTAGTCTATAGTCTAGTCTATAGTCTAGTCTATAGTCTAGTCTATAGTCTAGTCTATAGTCTAGTCTATAGTCTAGTCTATAGTCTAGTCTATAGTCTAGTCTATAGTCTAGTCTATAGTCTAGTCTATAGTCTAGTCTATAGTCTAGTCTATAGTCTAGTCTATAGTCTAGTCTATAGTCTAGTCTATAGTCTAGTCTATAGTCTAGTCTATAGTCTAGTCTATAGTCTAGTCTATAGTCTAGTCTATAGTCTAGTCTATAGTCTAGTCTATAGTCTAGTCTATAGTCTATAGTCTAGTCTATAGTCTAGTCTATAGTCTAGTCTATAGTCTAGTCTATAGTCTAGTCTATAGTCTAGTCTATAGTCTAGTCTATAGTCTAGTCTATAGTCTAGTCTATAGTCTAGTCTATAGTCTAGTCTATAGTCTAGTCTATAGTCTAGTCTATAGTCTAGTATATAGTCTAGTCTATAGTCTAGTCTATAGTCTAGTCTATAGTCTAGTCTATAGTCTAGTCTATAGTCTAGTCTATAGTCTAGTCTATAGTCTAGTCTATAGTCTAGTCTATAGTCTAGTCTATAGTCTAGTCTATAGTCTAGTCTATAGTCTAGTCTATAGTCTAGTCTATAGTCTAGTCTATAGTCTAGTCTATAGTCTAGTCTATAGTCTAGTCTATAGTCTAGTCTATAGTCTAGTCTATAGTCTAGTCTATAGTCTAGTCTATAGTCTAGTCTATAGTCTAGTCTATAGTCTAGTCTAGTCTAGTCTAGTCTATGTCTAGTCTATATCTAGTCTATAGTCTAGTCTATAGTCTAGTCTATAGTCTAGTCTATAGTCTAGTCTATAGTCTAGTCTATAGTCTAGTCTATAGTCTAGTCTATAGTCTAGTCTATAGTCTAGTCTATAGTCTAGTCTATAGTCTAGTCTATAGTCTAGTCTATAGTCTAGTCTATAGTCTAGTCTAGTCTAGTCTATAGTCTAATCTATAGTCTAGTCTATAGTCTAGTCTATAGTCTAGTCTAGTCTAGTCTATAGTCTAGTCTAGTCTATAGTCAAGTCTATATTCTAGTCTATAGTCTAGTCTATAGTCTAGTCTATAGTCTAGTCTATAGTCTAGTCTATAGTCTAGTCTATAGTCTAGTCTATAGTCTAGTCTATAGTCTAGTCTATAGTCTAGTCTATAGTCTAGTCTATAGTCTAGTCTATAGTCTAGTCTATAGTCTAGTCTATAGTCTAGTCTATAGTCTAGTCTATAGTCTAGTCTATAGTCTAGTCTATAGTCTAGTCTATAGTCTAGTCTATAGTCTAGTCTATAGTCTAGTCTATAGTCTAGTCTATAGTCTAGTCTATAGTCTAATCTATAGTCTAGTCTATAGTCTAGTCTATAGTCTAGTCTAGTCTATAGTCTAGTCTAGTCTATAGTCAAGTCTATATTCTAGTCTATAGTCTAGTCTATAGTCTAGTCTATAGTCTAGTCTATAGTCTAGTCTATAGTCTAGTCTATAGTCTAGTCTATAGTCTAGTCTATAGTCTAGTCTATAGTCTAGTCTATAGTCTAGTCAATAGTCTAGTCTATAGTCTAGTCTATAGTCTAGTCTATAGTCATATAAAACAAATCAAGAGGTGACACGAGCTCAAGTAAGATAACTAGAACTCGAATTTGCTAAGATCAATTCAGTAGTATATAGTCTAGTATATAGTCTAGTCTAAAGTCTTGTCTATAGTCTAGTCTAAAGTCTAGTCTATAGTCTAGTCGATAGTCTAGACTATAGTCTAGTCTATAGTCTAGTCTATAGTCTAGTCTATACTCTAGTCTATAGTCTAGTCTATAGTCTAGTCTATAGTCTAGACTATAGTCTAGTCTATAGTCTAGTCTATAGTCTAGTCTATACTCTAGTCTATAGTCTAGTCTATAGTCTAGTATATAGTCTAGTCTATAGTCTAGTCTATAGTCTAGTCTAGTCTATAGTCTAGTCTATAGTCTAGTCTATAGTCTAGTCTATAGTCTAGTCTATAGTCTAGTCTATAGTCTAATCTATAGTCTAGTCAATAGTCTAGTCTATAGTCTAGTCTATAGTCTAGTCTATAGTCTAGTCTATAGTCTAGTCTATAGTCTAGTCTATAGTCTAGTCTATAGTCTAGTCTATAGTCTAGTCTATAGTCTAGTCTATAGTCTAGTCTATAGTCTAGTCTATAGTCTAGTCTATAGTCTAGTCTATAGTCTAGTCTATAGTCTAGTCTATAGTCTAGTCTATAGTGTAGTCTATAGTCTAGTCTATAGTCTAGTCTATAGTCTAGTCTATAGTCCAGTCCATTGTCCACTCTATATGGCAATACAGTTTTCATTATCTTCTGAAGATTCTATTAAAAAGCCTATGTATATTTATTGGAACAATATTATTTCCTTGATTGACGGGCAATCATCGGGCAAGATCGAAATAATATCCTTAGTTTCCAATTATAACATTGGAGCTTCTCAATCGAAAACCTCAAGTGGTAACCCTCGTATACAAGAAAATCGCAACAATCCAAAAACTCTAAATTAGGTTCCTATTTTAAACAAATTTTACTGAAATTTACCTTTTTCTTAAGGCGATCACTAAACAATTGTATTTCTTTTTAACTTTACCATTGACGAAACTAAAATGACATTGAAATATATAAAAGAAACAATTCTACCACGATTAATTTACATGCATTATAGTCCATGAACTAAACTGATTGACTGACAAGCCATGTAAATCATAATTATGGGCATTGGAGCGCAAACATGTAATTGTGCAAATATCGACAAATACAGCTAACTTGGGAAGTATATGTGTTTACGATCACGTATAACAAACATATAACTTTCCCTTTCAATCAATTGTTGGCCCTTTCAAAGTAATTAATTTTGATTTCATACGATCAGTTGAGTTTTGGGTGTATGTGTGTTAATTAGTTACTACCGATCAACATGATCGGACGTCATATTCATACAGTTAAAGAATATTGCAAAGATATAATTTCGGATTTACGTAATGAATTACAATTTACTGTTTTGGCATTAGATGACAAGGATCATGAAATATAGCAATTAAAAAAGTTATTAGAAGAACCACAAGTCCAGCTTAATCCAATAAATTCTAATAGAACACAAAGACATTCGCGAAAATAGTAGTGAAATGAGTAATAAAGATCACAGTTGCCACCATCATCATCATCACCAACATCATTCAGAGCACAATACACAAAGACCTCCTTCGCGATCATCACACGATTACCAACAAATGGCCGATCTTATAGAACACTTACGTGTGATCTTACAGGAAAAAGAAAATGCTTTGATTGAGTGTCAAGAACGTAATCGTTTCTTTTGTCAGAGCATAGCTCGTCTACAGGAAGAATGTCAAGCCAAAGATGCTCTAGTCGTTGAGTTACAAAATGAAATTGATAAATTTCGTCAGGTGGTTAAACCCCTGACACAGGTCTTTCTGCAACATCACAAAAATGATTGTGATGATTTCAATTGTACCATAGGCATGGAATCTACTAGAGTATTTCCCTCCGCCACAGAACCCAAGCGTATTAAACGTCAGGGTTATAGTGCAGAACCTTTAATAGATTTAGTTGAAGCTGAAGATAAACTAATGAAAATTCCCAAATCTGCAAAGTAAGACTCCTCCTAAACATGAACATATTTACTAATAAAATTTTAGTTTTTGAAAAAATCTGTTCATATTATTAAATTATTTCCTTTTATTCTTCTAGATCCCGTGAAATTATCAAATCTGCCATATTGGATAATGATTTTATGAAAAATCTCGATATCACCCAAATACGTGAAATTGTCGATTGCATGTATCCAGTTAAATATGCCGCAAAGAGTCTTATTATTAAAGAGGGCGATGTTGGCAGCATTGTTTATGTTATGGAAGGTTAGTAATTGTATTATAATTTTAAAATTTTATAATTATATCTTTAAAAAAGCCAAAAAGTTTTTATTAACCCTTAAAGCGTACTGAGTTCATTGTTGGAGAATTTTCAAATTTCTAGAATCAAACCTTGCTTCGAGTTGTTTCTATTTCCATTTTACTCAGGGAATTTATAGATGAAATTTCTGCTCTATATTACACACAGCTATGACATCAATATGTCCCATCAATATCTCAATTTTACTCGGAAAGCTACTACGACGATCTTGTTGATCTCTTCAAATAAGCCATTGATACTGCCATATCGACATCTTGTATCTATAAAGCCCTAGAATTACTTTCCAATTGCAACTAACTCTAGCCTACATATTTGTGCAATCGAGAACTCTAATTGGAGACTAACGATCAGTTAATGAATGGTTCTTGGATGAAATTTTGGATCAAATAACGTTTGTTTGAAACATCTAATATGATTGATGAATGGATGACAAAAAAAGACGGAACTCAAAGGGTCCACTCTATTTCCTATCCTGAACGAAATGGAACATGTAACCTTTTAGCTTCTGATAAAACTTTTGACAATGTCTTGATCCAATCCACTTCAATATAATACAATACACTGCAGAATACTGCAAAGGATAATCTGTACCTTATAAGATGTCTTGGTATTTCATTTCATCTTTCCGGAGTCTTTAAAAGTTTAGTCTGGCTAAAAGTACCAGTTAATTCCTAAGAGGTCTTAAGAGTATTAAAATAGACCTAAAGGGTCTCGAGAGTACAAGCGACACAACAAGATACCATATTTCGAATCACTTAAAATTTCAACTTGATCCCAGTCGTCGTTCGTACAACATTAGCGCGTTATCTTAACCTCTCGATCTCTACTTAGGCCACGATATATCGAAAAAATGATGTGATGGAGAAATTTTAAGGATTATTTTGAAATTGGTCACAGCTGAGACCATGGGTTTCCACTTTTTTCAAATGTCATTGGCATGTGGAATCTTTGATTTCCATCTAGCGCATAATAAATCGATCTCTTACGCACTGAGTTCGGTATTCGTGTTATCAGACGTCTTCCATATGTTTCGAAGCTTCGATTAACCGAAACGAAACAATTCACGGCCACTAGGCTAAAAAGCTTTTTCAAATTTGACTTGATCTTGATTCAACAGATAAATATGTACCTTAATCCACAGCATCAAAGGAAGTTGACACATCCTGAGAGGATACATAGGATTACGGATTCAGATGAATCTAGAGACTAATTAAAAAAGGGAAGAGTTAAAGTTTAGAACACTTTCTATCGTAGAAAATAGATCGAAATATTTTGGCAGCAATGTTATTCCAGACACATATAAAATCCCTCATGAATGTTTGATATATTCTGAGTGACACACAGGATTACGGGCTCGACTATACAAAATTGAAAGTTCGGATTCAGATGTATGTTGAGGCTCTAAAGTAGAGCTTGCGGAAAGAATAGAATACTTTCTATCGTTGAAAATAACATCTTGACAGCAATGTTATTCCAGATAAATATAACATACCTCACGAATATTTTATATATCCTGATATACACAGAATTACTGGCTCGACTATACAAAATTGGAAGGTCGGATTCAGATGTATGTTGAGGCTCTACAGCAGAGCTTGCGGTAAGAAAATTGAAACTATAGAACCCTCCCTATTGTCGAAATTAGATCGAAATATCTTGGAAGCAATGTTATTCCAGATACATATAACATCCCCCACGAACATTGGACAGATTCCTAGTGGAGACTCTAAAGTAGAGCTTGCGGAAAGAAGAGTGAAACTCTAGAATACTTTCTATTGTCGAAATTAGATAAAAATATCTTGGGAGCGCTGTTATTCCTAATACATATAACACACGATCATTCGACACACAATATTATGGGCACGGCTATACAAAATTGGAAGATCGGATACAAATGAATGTAGAGGAAAGAAGTGTGAAACTTTCGAACACTTTCTATTGTCGAAATTAGATCAAAATTTCTTGTGACCAGATACATATAACATCCCATATGAACATTGGACGTATTCTGAGTGAACGGGTTCGACTTAGAATTAGAAGAGCGGATTCAGACGAATGAAGAAGCTGAGAGGATCACTTTCTATAGACGAAATTAGGTCAAAATATATTGGGACTAATATTATTCTTGAGATATATAATATCCCTTACGAAAATTGGAAAATTTTAAAGAACTACGTCCAGAAAACTCTATTTCTGAACATCGGACGATAATGCTTTCGTAATGCCATACATAAGATCTTTCCCGCCAACATGTTCTTAGTAAAGGAGCGCCCAACAAGCCCGATAGTGGTATGGGTTTTATATTTCAGTTTAAATGTTATGGAATAAGAGAAGATCCAGGTAAACAAAAAATGGCTATTAAGATGATAACATATAACATCCCATACGAACATTGAACGTATTCTGAGTGAACGGGTTCGACTTAGAATTAAAAGAGCGGATTCAGACGAATGTAGAAGCTCTAGAGAAGAGCATACAGAGATGAACACTTTCTATAGTCGAAATTAGGTTAAAATATATTGGGACCAATATTATTCTAGAGATATATAATATCCCTTTACGAAAATTGAAAAATTTTAAAGAACTACGTCCAGAAAACTCTATTTCTGAACATCGGACGATAATGTTTTCGTAAAGCCATGTATAAGATCTTTTCCACAAAAATTTCCTTAGTAAAGCAGCGCCCAACAAGATCGATAGTGGTCTAGGTTTTATATTTCAGTTTCAAAGTTATGGAATAAGAGAAGTTCTAGGAAAACAAAAGAAATCACTATTACGGGGAAAATTTCTAAGCAAAGCTGCTTCTTGTTATAGCCCAGAGGTAAAACTCTTTCGCCCGATCGAAGGTTTGTTAATAAGAAACAAATTTCAATGCCAATCTTTTGACATTTTCCATTCTGCGAGTAACATTTTAAATTTTTGACTATGACGTCTATTGCCCTTAAAAATTACAACAAAACTTTTGCGATTAAATAATTACTTTAGGAGTAATTTGCTTAGTTTAACAATCTAATTCCCAAATCTTGAAAAAAGAATCCCAGAATTACACATTTACAATAAGTGGCTACTCTTGTCTCATATATATTATGCATTTTAAAGGTTAATAATTGCAATTATTCTCTGATGATGTTTGGGTTTATATATTCTCTATTGACACCGATAATGTGAGACTCTCTCGAACTTTTTGTGTCTCTTACTCTCTCTCTCTCTCTCGAAACAAGAAAAACAAACACAAACAATATTAATATTAATTATTCGCAGTGATTGTTTATTATTTTCTGGTGTTGTGTGGTGTTTTGTTTTGTCTTGTCTCGTCTTGTCTTCACACTCGGCAGAGTTGAGTTTTGTTATTGTTGTTTACAACCAGCTATATCATACATCTGTCTTTTGTATACGATCACACAGCTTTAGTCAGTCGTTAGACGGTCTTTGCACGAGGAGTAACGTGTTTTCGGACAAAAACATATGTATATAATAACGGTGATTTAAAATTTGACTGACTCCGTGATTAGTTTTGTGTTATTCAGAAAGAAATACAATTTAACAACAACAACAAAAAATTATTACGGAAGCAAAAAAACACAACAAAAAGAAATAAAAATCATATCAAAAAGTGTTTTCTTGAAATAATTTTTTTAATGATTTCAAGTGTCTGTGTGTAAAAAAAGTAAAATATGTTAAAAATACTATAATAATAAAACAAAAAAAAAACATTCAATAAAATTTTTAATAATAATGAAAGAAACAAAATTAACTAAAATTGTATAGCTCTACTTAAAAAAATGTACGAGTATGTGTGTGTAATGATATTTAATACATAAATAGTTTTGTAAAAAGAATGTATGAAATACATACAACCAACCAAACAAATATTCATACCTGCAGCTGATTTTTTTTTTTTTTAATATAAAAGTATAAAATTTCCTGATTTCAAAATTCTGAAATTCATTGTTGTTGCTGTAGTTTGTTATGCATTCGTTATGGCTTCAATACATGCAACCAAGCAACAGCTGTTATTCAAATAATACCAACCCGTGTACAATTTCCATAGTAGCTATTGTTTGAGCGAATATGTGTACCAGTTAGTTTGTTGGACATGGTTGGAAACTGATCACTGATTTTGCAACCAACCACGTTTCTGAGTTTCTTAAGTTTGTACCTATTCTGGTTTATGATCTCTGTGTTGGTTTCTTTCAAACTGGGTAATTGATTCTTTGCGAAAATTGAGCGAAAATATAAAAGAAAAACTAAAAAAAGTGAAAGTGTTTGTATGTAAAACGTAATGTGTGTTTTTGTGTCTTTTTTTTCTTCTTATTTCTTTTTACTTATCTATTTCGTTTCACCTCTAGTAGCTTAGCTCTGCATATTCATTCTTTTTGTTCTTCTCCTCCCATCATTGATCTTCATAAACATCTTAAGACAGAATCGTATTTTAATTTTTAGTCTTTGTCTTTTGCTCACGACAGCATTCACTAAATTGAAAACATGTAATGTAGACCAGAAAACCGAAAATCGTATCAATATACATTTTATGTAAAACAAGTTGGAGTTATATATTCGGTTATGCTGAATCTTCAATACCCTTCAGTTATGAGTTATCAGTATAGTTATTAATTCATGAGATTTTCAGAAGAGTGTTTAATATAGAAGCTATAAGGAACTATAGGCCGATCTAGAAAAATTTTTACAAAATGATTTGTTTTTATATAAAACATATTCGTTTATAATTTTATCCCGATATCATTATTAAGTAATGAGTTATTTACTAAAAGAACTTTATATATGAGCTATGACCTATTATAGGTCGAGCGGGAAAAAAATTTTGCTGAATACATTTTATATCGGTACAACATATTAGAGTCCCGATACGGTTATTAAATAATGATTGTTTAATTGATTTTCGGAAATGTACCCTTTTAGTTCGTAATATTTTCATTGAATGATTTGACATGGGTTCGAACCAGAGCGCCAGTTAATCTGGTACTACAGATGGCCAGTTGTCCGCAGGACTTTGTTTTGGCTGATCAGTTGGTTGAGGTTCCTTCGGGATCCATATAGTGGCTGTGGTTTAATATCCAAAATCGCTGGGAGAGAATGTTGGTTTAAGGACTGATATATCCAAATGCCATGGATTCTCTCTTCGGTGCTCTCAACAGATGTCACTAGGTAATCTTAAGCTGGATTCCTGAACCGCTTAAGTTTCTCTTACTCATCGCGTAGTAGGGCGAACCTGGTACTACGGATGGCCAGTTGCACGCAGGACTTTCTCCTAGCAGGTCAGTTGGTTAAGGTTTCTTCGTGAGCCATGTAGTGGCTGTCGTTTAATGTCCAAAATCGCGAGGAGAGAATGTTGGTTTAAGGACTGGTATATCCAAATGTCTTGAATTCTCTCTTCGGTGCTCTCAACAGATGTCACTATGTAATCTTAAGCTGGATTTCTGAACCCCTTAAGTATCTCTTACTCATCGCGTAGTAGGGCGAACCAGAGCGCCAGATAATCTGGTACTACGGATGGCCAGTTGCGAGCAGGACTGAACCCTTTGGGTATCTCTTACTCATCGCGTAGTAGGGCGCCAGTATGGGTTGGGGAATTTTCAGGTTGACATTCGGTAGTTGTTTGTAATTCCGCAGATCGTTCTTTATGAAAACTAAATTTCTTTCGGTAAAATCTCCTTGGCCGACGGGAGATTAGTATTGATTTAGTACATCTTTTACTTCAGGGAAGTTCTCGGTGCTGTTGCCATCTCAACAAGATGTATATTATTACTTGCTACGCGACTAATGGTTGAGGTCCACCACTCAACTTGTCGGGGCAATTACCAAATACGTCTCTAAGTGCTGTTGCCTATGCAAAAGATCCTTGTGATGTGGTTGTGCGACTGAGAGACGTTTAATCTGCCGGAGCGAATCACTAGAGATTGGAGACACGACGGCGTCGCTCATGGCAACGTATATGCCTGAAGGTCTCTCTCGGTGTTACACCGAGATTATGGATTTATCAGGTGCGTTTGTTGCGGTTTCTTTACACCTCTTTTCTGATTTGTCCAACACTTCTCCGCCTAAAGAATGGGGACGCTATGGCATATCGGTGTTACACCCAGATTATGGATTCATGGCAACATACATATATGTATATGTACCCGAAGGTACCTCTTCGTGTTACTCCGAGATTATTGATTCATCAGGTGCGTTTGTTAGGATTTCTTTACTCCTCTTTTCTGATTTGTCCGGCATTTATCCGCCTGTCAGTAGCTTTGCGCTACGTGATCTCTTGGCAAGAGATTAGATAGTTCGAGTACTCCAGCAAAGTGCTTGTACATGGACCCTCAGAACCATGTACACAAATAACCACCTGAGTGTTCTTCATTTAAGTCACTCTGGGGCACGTGGTAGACTATTCTCCATTCTACCCAGTTGGAGAATGGTCTACCACTGGAAAATAAGCCCGTCAAGACAGGTGTTTACGTAAAGCACTTGTAAGACGTTCTTGTTCCCGTGATTGGAGAGGTCTCTTTGGGATGCACGTAGTGGCTGTAGTGTAAATTCAAACTCTTTGGAAGAGAATTTTGGTTTAAAGATTGATACACGGTGAAGTCCATATTTCGGGATAAGAGATATTATGTGGCTCGAGTACTTGAGCAAAGTGTTTGTAGACATACAAAATGGGTGCAGGACACTCCACAGGTCGGTGGTTAGTCATTTAAGAGTTCATCCGGTGGTTGTAAAAGTACCAAGTACCAAGAAATAAGGCCGAAAAGGCAGAAGTTTAAGAAGACGGTAATGACTTATCTATAAGGACTCGTATTATGTATACTTTTTAGGATCGGAAACCTATATTATAGAAATTACAAAAGAAATTACCATCTTATATATACCCATCTTACGAAGATGAAGGGTATAAATAACACAAAATATAAAATGTTGAATGAATGGTTCATTTTAATATTTCAAGTTACTGTAGCATTTAAATTCCGGTTTTTATATTTCTTTTTTATTTTTCGGTCATTGGACGGAAATTTAATAATGTTGCGGCACAACATACATATACATACATATGTATATAGATACCTTACCGTAACCCAACATTTGAAATAAATAGAAATTCGCAATAGGTATTAGGGTTTTTTTTTTTTGTACCCACTCTTAAAAAATTGTAGGTGTGTTTGAAATTCCAAAAAATAAAACTCTAAACTTTTAAAAAACAAGCAAACCAATAATGATAATTACTTTTTAAAAAACGAGATTTAAATTATACAGAAACACCTAATCTTAGATTATCTGTTTCTCTCACTCTCTCTCTCTATATATATTTATATATATCTCTCTGTGCAGTATGACGTACTTACTACTTATGTGCTTATAACCTTTGACTTTTGTAATCTTTAAAACTTATTGATTTATTATTTTGTTTCTGTTATTTTTTTTTGGTTCGTTAACTTCTTGTAATAAACTTTATACAAATAAGACATTTAAACCCAAACGTTTATTTTTACATGATCTAAATGTTGAAGGTCTTTCAAGTCATTATGTTTAATTTTTATAATTTTTTTGCTTTAAAGAAGCATCCGCAATTAAGTGAAAAAAAAAGTTGGCAAATGAGGTAATGTTGTTGTTAATTGCCCCTATGATTTTTAGAAATAATTAATTTAAGAAATAATTTAATAATTTAAGAAATAAATAAAAAAATAAAACTAAAATTGTTTCTGAAATTATTTCATTGTTCTTTAAAGTTTTCTTTAAAAAGAGTTTTCAATGAATTTTCGAGGCAAAGTTTTGACCCTCACGCTCGAGATAACTCCAAGATAAGCCCCTTAAACGCATTAAGCATTTTCTCAAGCTTGACCTCACAATTGATTTTGACTTCTTTAAAGCTCTTTTTCCAAAAATTTGCTGCTTATTGGATGCAATGACCCACAGATATGATCAATTTTAACGTGAGTATTTAAAGACACGGTTTAGTTCATTCCCCGATCAGAAACTTAGCTTCCTCATGGCAGTCTGCCATACATGAGTACCAATTTCAAGCCGTGTATTTGGTTCAGAGCGAATATGTACAGGACGCGACACCCTGTTGCAATGTAACTCTACATCAAGCTAGCTCACTCATTCTACAAATTTTTGAAGATCAATCACAATAGAAGATGAGTAAAATGTCATTTTAATTATAATTTTGATCAATTCCACTAACTTAACTAAAACAACAAAAGTCAATGTAATTAAAAAAAAACAAATCGTGCAACAAAGTGCACGCTTTCCCAGACATTCAACTACTTTAATAAAGGACATTCAAAAAATTTGTTTTTGAACTCATCATTCGTGATGAACCAACCAAAACCAGTGTACTTTTATTTTTACTTCAAAATTGTATGTTAATTGTTTTAAGTTAATTAAACTAAATATTGCATAACATTCAGTACTGCAATTGCAAATCAACAATACAACGTCTAGCGCAACTAAAACGAAATTAACACTTAAGAACCGTTAAAAAACCATAACGATCGTGCTGCCCGTTTCAAATGTGTCCACTAAGTAGCGAAACAGGTTTCTTTTCCTTTTTGTGTTTTTTTTTGTGCAAAATTCACAGTTTCTTTTCTGTTTCTTTCGTTATTTGTTTTAACTGACTTGTTGACCTTGCTGTGTTGTTTCTGTTGCTGGTCGGTACTCGCAATGTATTTCAGTTGCTGATCGTATGTATCAGGCATGGGGAATTGACTTTTTGAAAATAGTACTAACTTATAACAAAAGTAGCTAGAGCATAGACTATATATAGATATGTGGACTAGACTATACACAAAAGTATAGACTAGACTATAGACTAGACTATAGACTAGACCATTGACTAGACTATAGACTAAACTATAAACTAGACTATAGATTAGACTATAGACTAGACTATAGACTAGACTATAGACTAGACTATAGACTAGACTATAGACTAGCCTATAGACTAGACTATAGACTAGACTATAGACTAGACTATAGACTAGACTATAGACTAGACTAGACTAGACTATAGACTAGACTATAGACTAGACTATAGACTAGACTATAGACTAGACTAGACTATAGACTAGACTATAGACTAGACTATCGACTAGACTATAGACTAGACTATAGACTAGACTATAGACTAGACTATAGACTAGACTATAGACTAGACTATAGACTAGACTATAGACTAGACTATAGACTAGACTATAGACTAGACTATAGACTAGACTATAGACTAGACTATAGACTAGACTATAGACTAGACTATAGACTAGACTATAGACTAGACTATAGACTAGACTATAGACTAGACTATAGACTAGACTATAGACTAGACTATAGACTAGACTATAGACTAGACTATAGACTAGACTATAGACTAGACTATAGACTAGACTATAGACTAGACTATAGACTATAGACTAGACTATAGACTAGACTATAGACTAGACTATAGACTAGACTATAGACTAGACTATAGACTAGACTATAGACTAGACTATAGACTAGACTATACTATAGACTAGACTAGACTAGACTATAGACTAGACTAGACTAGACTATAGACTAGACTTTAGACTAGACTATAGACTAGACTATAGACTAGACTATAGACTAGACTATAGACTAGACTATAGACTAGACTATAGACTAGACTATAGACTAGACTATAGACTAGACTATAGACTAGACTATAGACTAGACTATAGACTAGACTTTAGACTAGACTTTAGACTAGACTATAGACTAGACTATAGACTAGACTATAGACTAGACTATAGACTAGACTATAGACTAGACTATAGACTAGACTATAGACTAGACTATAGACTAGACTATAGACTAGACTATAGACTAGACTATAGACTAGACTATAGACTAGACTATAGACTAGACTATAGACTAGACTATAGACTAGACTATAGACTAGACTATAGACTAGACTATAGACTAGACTATAGACTAGACTATAGACTAGACTATAGACTAGACTATAGACTAGACTATAGACCAGACTATAGACTAGACTATAGACTAGACTATAGACTAGACTATAGACTAGACTATAGACTAGACTATAGACTAGACTATAGACTAGACTATAGACTAGATAATAGACTAGATAATAGACTAGACTATAGACTAGACTATAGACTAGACTATAGACTAGACTATAGACTAGACTATAGACTAGACTATAGACTAGACTATAGACTAGACTATAGACTAGACTATAGACTAGACTATAGACTAGACTATAGACTAGACTATAGACTAGACTATAGACTAGACTATAGACTAGACTATAGACTAGACTTTAGACTAGACTATAGACTAGACTATAGACTAGACTATAGACTAGACTTTAGACTAGACTATAGACTAGACTATAGACTAGACTATAGACTAGACTATAGACTAGACTATAGACTAGACTATAGACTAGACTATAGACTAGACTATAGACTAGACTATAGACTAGACTATAGACTAGACTATAGACTAGACTATAGACTAGACTATAGACTAGGACTATATACTAGACTATAGACTAGGACTTTAGACTAGACTATAGACTAGACTATAAACTAGACTATAGACTAGACTATAGACTAGACTATAAGACTAGACTATAGACTAGACTATAGACTAGACTATAGACTAGACTATAGACTAGACTATAGACTAGACTTTAGACTAGACTATAGACTAGACTATAGACTAGACTATATACTAGACTATAGACTAGACTTTAGACTAGACTATAGACTAGACTATAGACTAGACTAGACTATAGACTAGACTATAGACTAGACTATAGACTAGACTATAGACTAGACTATAGACTAGACTATAGACTAGACTAGACGATTAGACTAGACTATAGACTAGACTATAGACTAGACTATAGACTAAACTATAAACTAGACTATAGACTAGACTATAGACTAGACTATAGACTAGACTATAGACTAGACTATAGACTAGACTATAGACTAGACTATAGACTAGACTAGACTATAGACTAGACTATAGACTAGACTATAGACTAGACTATAGACTAGACTATAGACTAGACTATAGACTAGACTATAGACTAGACTATAGACTAACTATAAACTAGACTATAGACTAGACTATAGACTAGACTATAGACTAGACTAGACTTTAGACTAGACTATAGACTAGACTATAGACTAGACTATAGACTAGACTATAGACTAGACTTTAGACTAGACTATAGACTAGACTATAGACTAGACTATAGACTAGACTATAGACTAGACTATAGACTAGACTATAGACTAGACTATAGACTAGACTATAGACTAGACTATAGACTAGACTATAGACTAGACTATAGACTAGACTATAGACTAGACTATAGACTAGACTATAGACTAGACTATAGACTAGACTATAGACTAGACTATAGACTAGACTAGACTATAGACTAGACTATAGACTAGACTATACCCTAGACTATAGACTAGACTATAGACTAGACTATAGACCAGACTATAGACTAGACTATAGACTAGACTATAGACTAGACTATAGACTAGACTATAGACTAGACTATAGACTAGACTATAGACTAGACTATAGACTAGACTATAGACTAGACTATAGACTAGACTATAGACTAGACTATAGACTAGACTATAGACTAGACTATAGACTAGACTATAGACTAGACTATAGACTATACTATAGACTAGACTTTAGACTAGACTTTAGACTAGACTTTAGACTAGACTTTAGACTAGACTATAGAGTAGACTATAGACTAGACTATAGACTAGACTATAGACTAGACTATAGACTAGACTATAGACTAGACTATAGACTAGACTATAGACTAGACTATAGACTAAACTATAGACTAGACTATAGACTAGACTATAGACTAGACTATAGACTAGACTATAGACTAGACTATAGACTAGACTATAGACTAGACTTTAGACTATACTATAGACTAGACTTTAGACTATACTATAGACTAGACTTTAGACTATACTATAGACTAGACTTTAGACTATACTATGGACTATACTTTAGACTAGACTATAGACTAGACTTTAGACTAGACTATAGACTAGACTATAGACTAGACTATAGACTAGACTAGACTTTAGACTATACTATAGACTAGACTTTAGACTAGACTAGACTATAGACTAGACTATAGACTAGACTATAGACTAGACTATAGACTAGACTATAGACTAGACTATAGACTAGAATATAGACTAGACTATAGACTAGAATATAGACTAGACTATAGACTAGAATATAGACTAGACAATAGACTAGACAATAGACTAGACAATAGACTAGACAATAGACTAGACTATAGACTAGACTATAGATATCAAAAAGTACAAAGCTACTTCATTGTCCATACCTGGTATGTAAACTGTATAAAATCGTGCTCTCTCTCTGGGTTTGGGTTGTCCAGTAATTAATTGGCATTAGTCATAATCGAGTCATTATTTTATACGAATGTTTTTGAAAAAAAAGATTTATTTAAAGAACTTGTTTTAATTAAGATTTTTTTTGTACTAGTTTTTATTTTTGTAGACTGTATGCAAATGTTTAATGGAATAAAATGTTTTAGCAAAAAATGGGTGGTTGGTTCATGGCTTAAAAATAAACATTTCTACGAATGTTACTTGTTTTGTTTTTTGTAGATGTCTTTTGTTTAATTATATAAATTTAATATTAAATGTGTATTATTTAATAAATTACTGTTATAAGATGTATAATTTTATAATCTTCAAGAATTTTAAAAGAAATTTGCGGAACCTAGTAATTACGTTATTGATGACAACAGACATTTTTAACAGTTTTAAGATTTTTTAATAAAATAATCAATGACTTTCACATATAACTCGCTCTTTGTAAATCCTCAGTTACGATTTTTAATCTTTCTATTGTGACCAAGAGCATATCGATTTGGAAGCCTTTTCAAAGTGTAGGATTTTTTTTGTCTAATCTTCGATCTTCTATATTAATAAAAGAGTAATATTTGTTCATAACCGATTAACTCAGGAAGTACTACCCCTGTTGGTACAAATTTTCGTGTATATATATGTATATATTCAAGGGATCGTGAGGAGCGTTTCTGTTGTAAAACTATACATTAGATGTCACTGCAGTATTAAATTTTAGACATTAAACTTAAATTATTTTAAGATTTTAGGTGATAGAGGAACCATCAATGGGAACCACTAGTATTTCTAAAAAATTTAGGTCATAAGCGACCTAATACAAAATCTTTAAATGAAAATAGTAATATTCTAAATTTAAAGTTCTTCACATTTTAAAATGACTTTCACAAATTTTTTGTTAGTTATGTTATTTTGTATTTGATCTGACGATTATGTTTAGAATTTTTAAAGTGGGATTTAAATCACATGCAATGGATTTTTTAGCAAAACATAATGAAAAGAATTTGTAACCCACATTCTCAGGCTTGTTAAAGCCTAATAGCGTAAAAAGGGGTAATGAGGCCTTTTAAAAGGCCTTGTAACAAGTTGTTATAATTTCATTAGAAATGACACTTAACAATTTCCTTGAAGATGCCTGGTACTTTTTAATAACCTGTAGAAATAATGAATGTTAGTACTTTTAGATATTCGGCCTTTTAAGGGGTGAAAATAGTGGCTATTTTGGGTACTTTTCTCACAGAACATTGAATGGCGAAGAAAGTACAAAAGTAACACTATATCAAGAACTATTTTTGGTAATTTTTCGTTCTTCGAAAGGTGCTTTTTGAGTTTTCTATAATATTGAACCTAGAAACGTAAAATTAATAATTTCAAGTCTGTAGTAAATGAGAAGCTACAAAGGAGACTTTTTAGTACTTTTTTCAGACTTCGAAAGGAACTTTTTGAATTTTCTTTAATATTGTATTTCTGTATAGATAGATAGATAGAATAGATAGATAGATAGATAGATAGATAGATAGATAGATAGATAGATAGATAGATAGATAGATAGATAGATAGATAGATAGATAGATAGATAGATAGATAGATAGATAGATAGATAGATAGATAGATAGATGATAGATAGATAGATAGATAGTAGATAGATAGATAGATAGATAGATAGATAGATAGATAGATAGATAGAGATAGATAGATAGATAGATAGATAGATAGATAGATAGATAGATAGATAGATAGATAGATAGATAGATAGATAGATAGATAGATAGATAGATAGATAGATAGATAGATAGATAGATAGATAGATAGATAGATAGATAGATAGATAGATAGATAGATAGATAGATAGATAGATAGATAGATAGATAGATAGATAGATAGATAGATAGATAGATAGATAGATAGATAGATAGATAGATAGATAGATAGATAGATAGATAGATAGATAGATAGATAGATAGATAGATAGATAGATAGATAGATAGATAGATAGATAGATAGATAGATAGATGATAGATAGATAGATAGATAGATAGATAGATAGATAGATAGATAGATAGATAGATAGATAGATAGATAGATAGATAGATAGATAGATAGATAGATAGAGATAGATAGATAGATAGATAGATAGATAGATAGATAGATAGATAGATAGAGATAGATAGATAGATAGATAGATAGATAGATAGATAGATAGATAGATAGATAGATAGATAGATAGATAGATAGATAGATAGATAGATAGATAGATAGATAGATAGATAGATAGATAGATAGATAGATAGATAGATAGATAGATAGATAGATAGATAGATAGATAGATAGATAGATAGATAGATAGATAGATAGATAGATAGATAGATAGATAGATAGATAGATAGATAGATAGATAGATAGATAGATAGATAGATAGATAGATAGATAGATAGATAGATAGATAGATAGATAGATAGATAGATAGATAGATAGATAGATAGATAGATAGATAGATAGATAGATAGATAGATAGATAGATAGATATAGATAGATAGATAGATAGATAGATAGATAGATAGATAGATAGATAGATAGATAGATAGATAGATAGATAGCTAGATAGATAGATAGATAGATAGATAGATAGATAGATAGATAGATAGATAGATAGATAGATAGATAGATAGATAGATGATAGATAGATAGATAGATAGATAGATAGATAGATAGATAGATAGATAGATAGATAGATAGATAGATAGATAGATAGATAGATAGATAGATAGATAGATAGATAGATAGATAGATAGATAGATAGATAGATAGATAGATAGATAGATAGATAGATAGATAGGTAGGTAGTTAATTAGTAGTAGTTAGTTAGTTAGTTACGTTAGTTTTAATTGAGGTTCAAATCCGAAGAAATATACCTAGGCCTCTTCCGGGCCTGTGTGCGCTCCTTTACCAGTGCCTCAGGTGGGAATCGAACCCATAGACCCCATGTACAAAGATAACATTAAACATTCAGAGTCCTGAGTGATTAGAAATCCGCAAGAGAAGGGGTTTTTGGCAGTTTTTTGTTATTTAACTGGTACTTTTGAGTTTGTACCAAAAAATGTGCTACTTCGTACTACATGGTACCAAAAGGTAGTTTTTGATTTTTTATATTTTTGTCTTAGAAATAAGGAATTGAACATGCAGAGTCCTGATTAATAAGAATCTTTAACAGGGCACCTTTTGGTACTTTTTCGTCAATCAACTAGTACCTTTTGTAAAAGAGCTTTTTGTCTAGTTAAAGCTTATAATACGAAAACAAATATCCGAAGTAACTTTTAAAAGTCTTCATATTAATTGAACATTGATCACTTATGTAGTTACACACTTAAAGACTATTAAGGTATTTTAGAATGTTTTACCAAGAAAACAGAAACGTCACTTGAATATTTTAGAAAGGAAGGCCTAATTGATAAGGCCTTTTGATTTTCATACCCGCTAGCTACATATTCTTATTTTTAGCACCTTGTGCCATTATTTCGTTTTGTAAAATTGATGATGCGTTGCTATTATTATAATTACTCAGTAAATAGTATGTTGTAATAATAATTACTATAAAAAAAACACATACATACTTCAAAAAGAAATTACAAAAACAATGTATAAAAAAACAACAATAAAAGAAACACTAAAAAGGCAGCAAAAAGAAGACATTTTAATATGTATAAATAATCAGCATGTAGTAGTGTGGATTGGAGGTACTATTTTGGTATGCAATCAATGAACATATAAAGTTTTTCAATTACGCAAAACATTGTTTAGGTTTTGATATATAGTTTTTTGATCTTTTTTTTTTTTTTTTGAATTTTTTTTTTAGTATGTTGTACTCGTCAGTTATTGGAATAAAATTGAATGCTATACAAATGAATGAATAAATAAAACAAGTCAGAAATTATAGTCGGGCGAGGCCGACTATATAATACCCTACACCTTTGACAAAAATATACTGTGATTTATTTGCCATAATAATGCATTTAAATTGAATTGTACCTTGCCTCAGACATACATACTTAAGCCGTTTATTGTTGAATAAAATTGTGGACATTTAAGTGAAATTTTGATGGGGGCTTTTCATAGGGGCTAGGGTCATATGAGGACCTATTATTATGGAATTCATGAGGGTCATCAAATCTTGTATAGAACTTGGTTTTTGCAGCTTTTTGTCGAGATATGAGTATATTAAATATAATTATGAACTTAAAAGCCCTAATCGGCGGGTTCAGTAGTATGGGGGCTAGGTGAAATAATGGACTGATGTAAGCCATTTTCAACAGGCTTCGTTTACGGTACCATAAAATATCATGTGCCAAATTTCATTGAATTATCTCCAAAATTGCGACCTGTAGTTTGATTACAAAGTTTAAAAGCCCTATTCGGGGGGTTCAGTCGTATGGGGGCTAGGTGAAATAATGGACCGATGTTAACCATTTTCAATAGGCTTCGTCCCTGGGACAATAGAAGATCATGTAGCAAATTTCATTGAATTATCTTCAAAATTGCGACCTGTAGTTTGATTACAAGGTTTACATGGACGGACGGACGGACGGACATAGCTAAATCGACTCAGAAAATGATTCTGAGCCGATTGGTATACTTTAAGGTGGGTATAGGACCAATATTATTGTGTGTTACAAACATCAGCACAAACCCAATATACCCTCCCCACTGAAGTGGTGTAGGGTATAATGATGTTTAAGACAACAGCGCAAGTATGTTTTGTTTTGGCTGATTTTTTAATTTTAATTGACTCGGGGTCTTCTAGTAGTAAAAATCAAACTAAAAACACAAATACTCGTTCGTGGTGGCAACAATTTCGCGTTATAACTGAGAAAAAAACTTAATATTTCAAATAATATAGAGAAAAACGTTGGCAAAAGTTTAATTAAATTAATAAAAAAAAAAGTAAAATCTAAGAAAATGCAACATTTTAAATTGAAAACAAAAATAATGACTTTAAAAGCCTGAACCAAATCCAACGTCCCTAAACAAAAATAAATTAACAAAAAATTACACAAAATGAAAATACAGCGTTATCCTGGTAAAGCGGTCGATGCGAGTTTATCACTAGACCGCAACAATGCCATGGTGGAGTTATATGAGGCCAACTGGTGTCAAGCGCATCAAAATTTTGGCCAAATCAGAGTAAATGATACAAATACAACACTACATGTACCTAATAACAGCGAATACTCACAGCAATCCTCGACAGAAGAACAACCTTTAAAACAAAGTCATAACATTAGCAGTAATGGAATTTATAGTGGTGGCAGTTACTTAAAGGAGGGCGTATCCACGCTCAGTAAATATCAAATGAATCTGGAGCAAATACGTGCCTTGGAACGTCAAAGCAAAGATGAGTCTGTAGTAAATACCTTAAAAGACTTAAATGGTTATAAACCCTCTACGCTAAGACAAAAAGCCATAAAACCCAATTACGATTGGGATAAACCCATAACGGAGGAGCCAACATTACAAAATGACTTACAATCTCAATATGACTCTTCATCCATAAGTAATTATGGTACAGAGAAACGTCAGCAGAGACCTCGACAGCAAATATCTATAAAACCTCCCTCCTTAAAGAGGTCACAAACCATGATTTATAATACACGGACCTCTAAAACGGATATAAATAACTCATGGCTAAACAATACTCAACATGCTACACACTCATCCTCCTTTCTTCCCACTACTGTTGTTCAGGGTGATGATAGTGTTAGTGACAAATACCAAACTGTGATATTAAAACAACCACAAGCCCTTAAAAAGCATATGTTACCTGCCAATAACTGTGATAGTAGTTTAAGTTCTTTTACTACAACTACTACTAACGATCAATCTTCAGCCCCCATACCGAAACCACGTTCTATGGCCCATGTTAATCGCTCGAAATCTGTAAGATTTCCTTCATACACTCCACAACAAGATGAGGTCAGCCTTAAAACGTTTCCCAATACACTCACTATGATGAATACCATGCCTAAGCCCAGCACTAGACATCGTAAGATATCATTGGATATTAAACAAGATTTAAAACAAAATGTTGAACAACTAGCGGAGACCTTTGAAAATCTAAATGTTAATATAAAATATAATAACACACAACATGCTCGACAAAATAGTGATTCCTCTACATCATCCGGTCATTCGTCGAATGCTAGTTCTAGAGGTTCTCAAAAACTAAACGATCAATTTGTTATACCCCGACCTAGGCTAATAGTACCTATACATACGTATGCACGTAAACGTCGTACTGGTAATCTTAAAGATCAAGATTTAGAAACCATTAATAATGAGGATAATGAACTTTCGGATGGTAAGATGGTTTAAAAACTAAACTTTTTGGCTTAATTTCACTATTACATTATTATATTTCCCTAGAATTTTTCCAATAACTATTCTTAATTTTTTTTCTTACTCTAGAGGGTCGTGTTGAAGTTTCACGTGAGGGTAAATATCTGTCCACTTTATCGGGCGCTAAAGTTTTGGGTGAATTGGCCATTTTATATAATTGCCAACGTACCGCCACTATAACTGCTATATCCGAGTGTAAATTATGGGCCATCGAACGTCAATGTTTCCAGACCATAATGATGCGTACTGGTCTAATACGCCAAGCGGAATATACAGATTTTCTTAAAAGGTAAGTTTACGATTAACTTTAGATAGTTTTAAATCTGATGGGCGGTTCATTCCATTCGAATAGTAGATCGACAAACCCTGCAATCGTATACTGAAGAATGGATACTTGTTTTTTACCCTAGCAGGAAGTCGAATGTTATTTTGTGGACTTTGTCATTTCACAAAGTTATTTAAAAATTGTTAAAGACCTTTAAAAGCAATAACTCCTAGTAAAACACGTTTCTAAAACTAGATTCAAACGCAATATAAATCATTTACAACAAACTAAGCGATATTTTAAAGTGCTTCCATTACATTTGTAATTTATTTGTTATTTTCAAAGGTGTTTTTGGTCTGCTTATCCGTAATTTAGTTTTTTTTTTTTTGTGCGCCTAACATTTTATAACAACGACAAAAATTATAAAAGTGAAATCAAATTTGCTAAATATTTACCTAGCACTACATACTTTCATACATACAAACATACATACATACATACAAAACACAAGCAAATAAATAACTAAACCAACAACTTAATAGGGAATGTTGTATGTTGTTCAACAAAAAAAAAGGCATGAAAAAAATAATAATAATTTTCCATAAACAAATAACTGAGCAATTAATAAAAAGCAATAAAAACATCATATATTTATTGCTAAATTTGTGTAAAAAAGAAATATGTATGTAAAAATAAAAAGAAATAACGTGAGGTCTGTAAAATGTTTGTGGTGGTGGTCATGCTCATCGTTATAACGTCACACTGCAAATACGAATCTACTACCCTAACCAGCTCCATAATTATTAAAGTGATATTCGTTTACATAAAGCGTGTCCCAAACTGTGTTCTTTCATTTCACTTACTGATTCACTTACATAGTATAGTCTAGACTCTAGTCTGTAGTCTAATCTTTAGTCTAATATGTAGTCTAGTCTATAGTCTAGTATACAGTCTAGTATATAGTATAGTCTATAGTCTAGTAAATAGTCTAGTCTATAGTCTAGTCTATAGTCTTGTATATAGTCTAACCTATAGTCTAGCATATAATATAATCAATAAACCATTTTATAGTCTAGTCTATATTCGAGTCTAGTCTAATCTATATTCTAGTCTATAGACTATTTAATAGTCTAGTCTGTATTCGAGTCTAGTCTAATCTATAGTCTAGTCTTGTATATAGTTTAGTCTATAGTCTAGTCTATAGTCTAGTCTATAGTCTAGTCTATAGTCTAGTCTATAGTCTAGTCTATAGTCTAGTCTATAGTCTAGTCTGATGTAGTATATAGTCTAGTCTTTTGTCTAGTCTATAGTATAGTCCGTAGTCTAGTCTATAGTCTAGTCTATAGTCTATTCTATAGTCTAGTCTATAGTCTAGTCTAAAGACTAGTCTATATTCTAGTCTATAGTCTAGTCTATAGCCTAGTCTACAGTCTAGTCTATAGCCTAGTCTATAGTCTAGTCTATAGTCTAGTCTATAGTCTAGTCTATAGTCTAGTCTATAGTCTAGTCTATAGTCTAGTCTATAGTCTAGTCTATAGTCTAGTCTATAGTCTAGTCTATAGTCTAGTCTATAGTCTAGTCTATAGTCTAGTCTATAGTCTAGTCTAGTCTATAGTCTAGTCTATAGTCTAGTCTATAGTCTAGTCTATAGTCTAGTCTATAGTCTAGTCTAAAGTCTAGTCTATAGTCTAGTCTATAGTCTAGTCTATAGTCTAGTCTATAGTCTAGTCTATAGTCTAGTCTATAGTCTAGTCTATAGTCTAGTCTATAGTCGTCTATAGTCTAGTCTATAGTCTAGTCTATATAGTCTAGTATAGTCTAGTCTAGTCTAGTCTAGTCTATAGTCTAGTCTATAGTATAGTCTGTCGTCTAGTCTATAGTCTAGTCTATAGTCTAGTCTATAGTCTAGTCTATAGTCTAGTCTATAGTCTAGTCTATAGTCTAGTCTATAGTCTAGTCTATAGTATAGTCTATAGTCTAGTCTATAGTCTAGTCTATAGTCTAGTCTATAGTCTAGTCTATAGTCTAGTCTATAGTCTAGTCTATAGTCTAGTCTATAGTCTAGTCTATAGTCTAGTCTATAGTCTAGTCTATAGTCTAGTCTATAGTCTAGTCTATAGTCTAGTCAATAGTCTAGTCTATAGTCTAGTCTATAGTCTAGTCTATAGTCTAGTCTATAGTCTAGTCTATAGTCTAGTCTATAGTCTAGTCTATAGTCTAGTCTATAGTCTAGTCTATAGTCTAGTCTAGTCTATAGTCTAGTCTATAGTCTAGTCTATAGTCTAGTCTATAGTCTAGTCTATAGTTTAGTCTATAGTCTAGTCTATAGTCTAGTCTATAGTCTAGTCTATAGTCTAGTCTATAGTCTAGTCTATAGTCTAGTCTATAGTCTAGTCTATAGTCTAGTCTATAGTTCTAGTCTATAGTCTAGTCTATATTCTAGTCTATAGTCTAGTCTAGTCTATAGTCTAGTCTATAGTCTAGTCTATAGTCTAGTCTATAGTCTAGTCTATAGTCTAGTCTATAGTTCTAGTCTATAGTCTAGTCTATATCTTAGTCTATAGTCTAGTCTCTAGTCTAGTCTATAGTCTAGTCTATAGTCCTAGTCTATAGTCTAGTCTATAGTCTAGTCTATAGTCTAGTCTATAGTCTAGTCTATAGTCTAGTCTATAGTCTAGTCTATAGTCTAGTCTATAGTCTAGTCTATAGCTAGTCTATAGTCTATCTATAGTCTAGTCTATAGTCTAGTCTATAGTCTAGTCTATAGTCTAGGCTTATAGTCTAGTCTATAGTCTAGTCTATAGTCCTAGTCTATAGTCTAGTCTATAGTCTAGTCTATAGTCTAGTCTATAGTCTAGTCTATAGTTAGTATAGTCTATATGTCTAGTCTATAGTCTAGTCTATAGTCTAGTATAGTCTATAGTCTAGTCTATAGTCGTCTATGTCTAGTCATAATCTAGTCTATAGTCTAGTCTATAGTCTATGTCTATAGTCTAGTCTATAGTCTAGTCTATAGTCTAGTCTATAGTGTCTATAGTCTAGTCTATAGTCTAGTCTATAGTCTAGTCTAGTCTATAGTCTAGTCTATAGTCTAGTCTATAGTCTAGTCTATAGTCTAGTCTATAGTCTAGTCTATAGTCTAGTCTAAAGTCTAGTCTATAGTCTAGTCTATAGTCTAGTCTATAGTCTAGTCTATAGTCTAGTCTATAGTCTAGTCTATAGTCTAGTCTATAGTCTAGTCTATAGTCTAGTCTATAGTCTAGTCTATAGTCTAGTCTATAGTAGTCTATAGTCTAGTCTATAGTCTAGTCTATAGTCTAGTCTATAGTCTAGTCTGTAGTCTAGTCTATAGTCTAGTCTATAGTCTAGTCTATAGTCTAGTCTATAGTCTAGTCTATAGTCTAGTCTATAGTCTAGTCTATAGTCGTCTATAGTCTAGTCTATAGTATAGTCTATAGTATAGTCTATAGTCTAGTCTATAGTCTAGTCTATAGTCTAGTCTATAGTCTAGTCTATAGTCTAGTCTATATTCTAGTCTATAGTCTAGTCTATAGCCTAGTCTACAGTCTAGTCTATAGCCTAGTCTATAGTCTAGTCTCTAGTCTAGTCTATAGTCTAGTCTATAGTCTAGTCTATAGTCTAGTCTAGTCTAGTCTATAGTCTAGTCTATAGTCTAGTCTATAGTCTAGTCTATAGTCTAGTCTATAGTTAGTCTAGTCTATAGTCTAGTCTATAGTCTAGTCTATAGTCTAGTCTATAGTCTAGTCTATAGTCTAGTCTAAAGTCTAGTCTATAGTCTAGTCTATAGTCTAGTCTATAGTCTAGTCTATAGTCTAGTCTATAGTCTAGTCATATAGTCTATAGTCTAGTCTATAGTCTAGTCTATAGTCTAGTCTATAGTCTAGTCTATAGTCTAGTCTATAGTCTAGTCTGTAGTCTAGTCTATAGTCTAGTCTATAGTCTAGTCTATAGTCTAGTCTATAGTCTAGTCTATAGTATAGTCTATAGTCTAGTCTATAGTCTAGTCTATAGTCTAGTCTATAGTCTAGTCTATAGTATAGTCTAGTATAGTCTATAGTCTAGTCTATAGTCTAGTCTATAGTCTAGTCTATAGTCTAGTCTATAGTCTAGTCTATAGTCTAGTCTATAGTCTAGTCTATAGTCTAGTCTATAGTCTAGTCTATAGTCTAGTCTATAGTCTAGTCTATAGTCTAGTCTATAGTCTAGTCTATAGTCTAGTCTATAGTCTAGTCTATAGTCTAGTCTATAGTCTAGTCTATAGTCTAGTCTATAGTCTAGTCTATAGTCTAGTCTATAGTCTAGTCTATAGTCTAGTCTATAGTCTAGTCTAGTCTATAGTAGTCTAGTCTATAGTCTAGTCTATAGTCTAGTCTATAGTTTAGTCTATAGTCTAGTCTATAGTCTAGTCTATAGTCTAGTCTATAGCCTAGTCTATAGTCTAGTCTATAGTCTAGTCTATAGTCTAGTCTATAGTCTAGTCTATTTTCTAGTCTATTGTCTAGTCTATAGTATAGTCTAGTATAAGTCTAGTCTTTAGTCTAGTCTACTAGTCTAGTAGTCTATAGTCTAGTCTACAGTCTGGTCTATAGTCTAGTCTAGATTCTAGTCTATAGTCTAGTCTATTGTCTAGTCTATAGTCTAGTCTATAGTCTAGTCTATAGTATAGTCTATAGTCTAGCCTATAGTTCTGTCTAGACTAGTCTAGTATAAAGTCTAGTCTTTAGTCTAGTCTATAGTCTACTAGTCTATAATCTAGTCTATTGTCTAGTCTATAGTCTAGTCTATAGTCTAGTACACAGTCTAGTCTATAGTCTAGTCTATAGTCTAGTCTATAGTCTAGTCTATAGTCTAGTCTATAGTCTAGTCTATAGTCTAGTCTATAGTCTAGTCTATAGTCTAGTCTATAGTCTAGTCTTTAGTCTAGTCTATAGTCTACTAGTCTAGTAGTCTAGTCTATTGTCTAGTCTATAGTCTAGTCTATAGTCTAGTCTATAGTCTAGTCTATAGTCTATGTCTTACAGTCGAGTCTATAGTCTAGTCTATAGTCTAGTCTATAGTCTAGTCTAAGTCTAGTCTAGTCTATTTCTAGTCTATTGTCTAGTCTATAGTATAGTCTAGTATAAAGTCTAGTCTTTAGTCTAGTAGTCTATAGTCTAGTCTATAGTCTAGTCTAAAGTCTGGTCTACAGTCTAGTCTAGATTCTAGTCTTTAGTCTAGTCTATTGTCTAGTCTATAGTCTAGTGTATAGTCTAGTCTACAGTATAGTCTATAGTCTAGCCTATAGTTCTGTCTAGACTAGTCTAGTATAAAGTCTAGTATAAAGTCTAGTCTATAGTCTAGTGTATAGTCTAGCCTATAGTTCTGTCTAGACTAGTCTAGTATAAAGTCTAGTCTTTAGTCTAGTCTATAGTCTACTAGTCTAGTAGTCTATAGTCTAGTCTATTGTCTAGTCTATAGTCTAGTCTATAGTCTAGTCTATAGTCTAGTCTATAGTCTAGTCTAGTCCTATGGTCTAGTCTACAGTCTAGTCTATATTCTAGTCTATAGTCTAGTCTATTTTTTAGTCTATAGTCTAGTCTAGTCTATTGTCTAGTCTATTGTCTAGTCTATAATCTGGTCTATAGTCTAGTCTATAGTATAGTCTAGTCTATAGTTTAGTCTATAGTTTAGTCTATAGTTTAGTCTATAGTTTAGTCTATAGTTTAAGTTTATAGCCTAGTCTTAAGTCTATAGTCTACTGAAGTTAGTTTTTAGTTTAGTATAATGTCTAGTCTTTAGTCTAGTCTATATTCTTGTCTATATTCTAGTACATGGTTTCCCCTATAGTTTAGTCTATTGTCTTGTCTACAGTATATTCTATGGTATAGTTTATAGTCTATTCTATAGTCTTGTCTAAAGTATAGTCTGCAGTTAGGCTATGGTCTAGACCATAGTCTATGATCTAAAATCATAATCTTCTATAAAACAGTTTGTACGATGCTTTATTTGTTCATATTTGTGTATTAGTCTGACTGTGTTTGCTTAAAGGCCTACCACGAATGAACGTAGTTTCCAACCAACCAGTCTGAGTCAGCCCAACCATATTCATCAGTATCGTGTAGTTAGTAGTTGGTTACTGGTGGCAATGATGTTTGAAATTGTTTACAAATAAAACTTTCTCTCTTATTTCTGTTTGATATTTTTTCAAATAAATATTTAAGAAAAAAAAAAAAAAAAAAACGCAAAAATACTTGCACAATGATCTATCCATCCATCCGCGTATACTTATAATGACGCTGATGACGATGTTGATGATGATGGTGATGGTGATGGTCTTGAAATAGAAAAAGTTCGATGACTGAGGATGTTAAGAGTAGAGTATCTCTATGTATGAGATAATTTTATGAGCAAGACAAAAAAAAACAACATATTTCACTTTTTTTAAATTAACATTTTATAAAATTTTTCGCTTTTTTTTTAATGTGATTTCCTGTTTTCTTGATTTCTTCCTATTTGAAACAGTGTGCCTATATTTAAAAATCTCCAGGAAGATACTCTTATTAAAATTTCGGATATTTTGGAAGAGACCCATTACCAGCAGGGCGATTATATTGTAAGACAAGGAGCCAGAGGAGATACATTCTTTATTATATCTAAGGGTACGGTTAGGGTAACAATTAAACTGCCCAATACCCAAGAGGAGAAGTTTATAAGAACCTTATCGAAGGGAGATTTCTTTGGCGAAAAGGCTTTGCAAGGGTAAGTTGTCTTAAAGGATATATAACAAAAAGGACTTTTATCATTATTGTTGTTTTTTTTCCTCCAAAGGGATGACCTGCGTACCGCCAATATTATTTGTGATTCTCCCGATGGTGTCACCTGTTTGGTTATTGATCGTGAAACATTTAATCAACTAATATCGAATTTAGATGAAATTAAACATCGCTATGATGATGAGGGAACACTGGAAAGAAGAAAGTAAGTGAAACATTTAAGAATTGTAACTTACAACCTTACACTACCCATCATGAACACATGAACATTTATTATTTCCATTTTTTTTGTTTCGTTTTCTTAGGATCAATGAAGAATTCCGTGATGTTAATCTTACGGATCTGCGTGTCATTGCTACCTTGGGTGTAGGTGGTTTCGGTCGCGTTGAATTGGTTCAAATCAATGGCGATACGAATCGTTCATTCGCTTTGAAACAAATGAAAAAGGCTCAAATTGTTGAGACGCGACAACAGCAGCATATCATGTCCGAAAAGGAAATTATGGGTGAAGCCAATTGTCAATTTATTGTCAAACTCTTTAAGACATTTAGAGACAAGAAATAATCTCTATATGTTAATGGAAAGTTGTCTGGGCGGTGAATTGTGGACTATATTACGTGACAAAGGCAATTTTGATGACTCAACCACCAGATTCTATACAGCTTGTGTGGTCGAGGCCTTCGATTATCTGCATTCACGTAATATTATCTATCGTGACTTGAAACCGGAAAATCTTTTGCTAGATGAGAAGGGTTATGTTAAATTGGTTGATTTTGGTTTGCCAAGAAACTGCAATCGGGTCGTAAGACCTGGACCTTCTGTGGCACTCCCGAGTATGTGGCTCCTGAAGTTATACTGAATCGTGGTCATGACATTAGTGCTGATTATTGGTCTTTGGGCGTTTAATGTTTGAATTGTTAACAGGTAAGTTGTTGTAGTCATTTGCTCTAAATATCTTCAATTTAAAAATGTTCTCTTTAAGGTACTCCTCCCTTTACCGGCTCTGATCCCATGAGAACTTACAACATCATATTGAAAGGTATCGATGCCATTGAATTCCCCCGTAATATAACAAGCAATGCCCGCAATCTTATTAAGAAATTATGTCGGGATAATCCTGCAGAAAGATTGGGTTATCAACGTGGTGGCATAAGTGAGATACAAAAACATAAGTAAGTTATCATTGGAAAACAACCCTTGTAGACCTTGCAAATATAGCAATTAACTAAAATAAAACTTTTCCTCTTTTTTACAGATGGTTTGATGGCTTCTATTGGTGGGGACTACAAAATCGCACTCTCGAACCACCCATTAGGCCCACCGTTAAAAGTGTCACAGATACCACAAACTTTGATGATTATCCTCCCGATCCAGAGGGACCACCACCAGATGACATTACCGGTTGGGATAAGGATTTCTAAACTTATATTTAAAAAAAAAAAAAACGGATTTATTTTACTAAAGCCATATATTTTTTTAATTAAGATGTAATTTTGTATTTGTTTTATTATTTTTTCACCCTATTCTCTCAATTAGATTCTAAAATTAAAATGTCTTCCAAACTTTATATTAAAGCATGGATGCAATAAACTATTAGTTATATGATGAAAGAAAAATCTTACCTTTTAATGCAATATTAGTGTTTAATATGATTATTGTGAAATCTATTAAAGTTTTTCGTTTCAATTGGTGTTTAAAACTTGAATTGTTATTTATACAAAATTTTTTTATATAAAAACGCATTAGAAGGTTTAAATGGCTTTTTTTAAATAAAATTAGAATTTTAAAATTGAAATATTTTTGCTTATTTTTAAATAAACAAACGTTTATAAATGTATAATAATATATAAGATCAACTTATTTTTACAAAAAAACATTTTCATGTAAAAATCATTAAAAGACTTAATAAATTCTGAAAAAGAAAAACAGTGTGAAGTCTAGAATGTCTACGGACTGACCTTATAACGGGCTATGGAATAGTGCAAGGACTATTCCACGGATTATGATTTACCTATGAATCCAAATTTCAACTTTGATATACTTTCTGCATTTCGATGCGCATCTGTTACGTTGGTACGAATACACACTATCAGTCTTCTTTTTGTTCCAATACTTGTTTTGTTACGTAGCTAACTAACTAAGTAACTAACTAACTAATAAACTACCTACCTACCTACCTACCTACCTACCTACCTACCTACCTAACTAATTAACTAACTACTAACTAACTACTAACTAACTAACTAACTAACTAACTAACTAACTAACTACTAACTAACTAACTAACTAACTACTAACTACTAACTAACTAACTAACTAACTAACTAACTAACTAACTAACTAACCAACTAACTAACTAACTTACTAACTAACTAACTACCTTACTAACTTACTAACTAACTAAGTAACAAACTAACTAACTAACTAACTAACTTCCTGAAGAACTAACTAAACAACTAACTAACTTACTGAAGTGCTAAAGAACTAACTAACTAACTAACTAACTAACTACTACGTACTTACTTACTCACATACTTACTTAATTACTTACTGACTTACTTACTTACTTACTTACTTACTTACTAACGTACTTACTTACTTACTTACTTACTTACTTACTTACTTATTTATACTTACTTACTTACTTACTTACTTACTTACTTACTTACTTACTTACTTACTTACTTACTTACTTACTTACTTACTTACTTACTTACTTACTTACTTACTTACTTACTTACTTACTTACTTACTTACTTTACTTACTTACTTACTTACTTACTTACTTACTTACTTACTTCTTACTTACTTACTTACTTACTTACTTACTTACTTACTTACTTACTTACTTACTTACTTACTTACTTACTTACTTACTTACTTACTTACTTACTTACTTACTTACTTACTTACTTACTTACTTACTTACTTACTCTTACTTACTTACTTACTTACTTACTTACTCTTACTTACTTACTTACTTACTTACTTACTTACTTACCTTACTTACTTGTACTTACTACTTACTTACTTACTTACTTACTTACTTACTTACTTACTTACTTACTTACTACTTACTTACTTACTTACTTACTTACTTACTTACTTACTTACTTACTTACTTACTTACTTACTTACTTACTTACTACTTACTTACTTACTTACTTACTTACTTATTACTTACTTACTTACTTACTTACTTACTTACTTACTTACTTACTTACTTACTTACTTACTACTACTTACTTACTTACTTACTTACTACTTACTTACTTACGTACTTATTTACTTCTGCTTAAGATCTAAAAATTTAAGCTATTGCTACATTATTATGCATTTTAGCTGAAGATATGTTTTTGTAAACATTTAAAATTTTGTTTTGCAAATTTTAAATTTTTGTTTGTACAACTGGAAATTTTACACTCCTAGCTCCAATTTTGTTCTCAAAACAGACACTTATTTAAAACAATTTAATTTGTTTGCTTCAAAATAACATTATTATTACTATTACAAATATATTTTCATTCAAGGTAGTTAACACTCGAAATATTTAAATTTTAACAAGAAATCATAATCATAATTAAATATTTTAATTTTCATTAACTTTAATATCTCGACTGGGGTATACATTCACGACGGCACTCTTCATAGGTGAGAAAATTGTTGTGTGTGGCACCACAACCCGAATAATAAAAACTTACACAACTTTTGGATTTGTCATCATAGGCATAACGTAATAATTTTCCACGACAGACACCGGGAGTCTTGGGTTCCAAACAAGCTAAAAACAAAACACCAACAACAATTATAAATGCAAATTAGAAACAACAAGATTAACTGAACTGAGTAGATAATACTCTTAAATAGTAACATACATTTACTAGTACTTTTCTCACTGAGAGTACTTTCAATTTGCATGGAGTTGGTAGGCCTAACAACAGACCAAAGAAGAAGGGCATGTGTTAGGCAAAATATTAAAACTGCTGATATGAATTTCATGTTTTCAATTTTATGGGTTTTAATGTTTTGAATTACTGTCAGTTGTTGACAATTAATCGTTAAAAGACTTTTTAATTTAAAACCGTTCTTTTGTTTTAAACCTTGTCGCTCGCTTAACACTGAAATAATGATAACGGCTGTGTGTGGGGAATTGTAAAGAATACCTAGTACGTGTCTTTTGCAATTTTTTTAATTTATTTAAAAAGTCTCTTTTTTTGATATGTTTAAAATAAAAGAACAAATGTTTCAAATGTCTTGTTTATATTTAGTGTTTGTTTTTGTTTTTTTTTCGTTCAGCATAAAAGTCACGTATAAGGGGGGAGCGTTGTAGGTAGTAAGTTAGTATTGAATTGTAACATTTCATAAAAAGTATCTCTTATCTGTGTATCATTTTGTAGATAGCTGAATGATGCTTTGTTTTCTGGTTGTTTTATATATTAGTACCCTACTTTAGGCAGGGGTTGAAAAGCAAGGTATGTTCGTAGTTAAAAAGTTGGACATTTTATTTAAGTCAGTAAGTAGGTGGTTGAGTAAGTAAGTAAGTAAGTAGTAAGTACGTAAGTAAGTAAGTAAAGTAAGTAAGTAGTAAGTAGTAAGTAGTAAGTAAGTAAGTAAGTAAGTAAGTCCGTCAGTCCGTCCTCCGTCCGTCCGTCCGTCAGTCCAGTCGTCTTCCTGGCGTCCGTCCTCCGTCCGTCCGTCAGTCCGTCCGGTCCGTCCGTTCCAGTCCGTCCGTCCGTCCGTCCGTCCGTCCGTCCGTCGTAGTCGTCCGTCCGTCCGTCCGTCCGTCCTCGTCCGTCCGTCCGTCCGTCGTCCGTCCGTCCGTCCGTCCGTCCGTCCGTCCGTCCGTCCGTCCGTCCGTTCCGTCCGTCCTCGTCAGTCCGTCCGTCCGTCCGTCCGTCCGTCCGTCCGTCCTCCGTCCTCCGTTCCGTCGTCCGTCCGTCCGTCCGTCGTCCGTCCGTCCGTCCGTCCGTCCGTCGTCCGTCCGTCCGTCGTCCGTCCGTCATCCGTCCGTCCGTCCGTCCGTCCGTCCGTCCCGTCCGTCCGTCCGTCCGTCCGTCCGTCCGTCCGTCGTCGTCCGTCCGTCGTCCGTCTCCGTCCGTCCGTCCGTCGTCCGTCCGTCCGTCCGTCCGTCCGTCCGTCCGTCGTCCGTCCGTCCGTCCGTCCGTCCGTCCGTCTCGTCCGTCCGTCCCGTCCGTCTGTCCGTCCGTCTGTCCTGTCGTCCTCCGTCCGTCCTCCTTCGCTGCTTCGCCGCGTTGCGCTGCGTTCTACTCGACTAAGTAGTAAGTAAGTAAGTCAGTAAGTAAATAAGTAAGTAAGTGTATGTAAGTAAGTAAGTAAGTAAATAAATTAGCTGATTAGACAGCAGGTTGAGCTGAGTTCTACTCGACTCTACTAAATACTTACATAAAGTCTAGACTATAGACTAGTCTATAGACTAGACTATAGATTAGACTACACTATAGCCTAGACTATAGATTAGACTAGACTATAGACTAGACTATAGAATAGACTACAGATTAGACTATAGAAGAGAATATGGATAAGACCATATACTAGACCATAGACTAGACTATAGACTAGACTACAGACTAGGCAATAGACTAGACTATAGACTTGACTATAGAATATATATAGAATAGACTATAGACTAGACTATAGACTAAATATAGACTAGACTATAGACTATACTATAGACTAGACTATAGACTAGACTATAGACTATACTATAGACTAGACTATAGACTTGACTATAGACTCGACTATAGACTAGACTATAGACTAGACTATAGACTAGACTATAGACTAGACTATAGACTAGACTATAGACTAGACTATAGACTAGACTATAGACTAGACTATAGACTAGACTATAGACTAGACTATAGACTAGACTATAGAATAGGCTATAGACTAGACTATAGACTAATCTAACATAGCAGATTGAGATGAGTTCTACACGACTCTACTAAATACTTAAATAAATTTCCAATTATAAAGTTACTTTTCCATAACATTAAAATTGTTTATACAAGAAAATTGTGACATTTTTTGGGTTTTTAAACGATTTTTTTTTATTATGTTTAATATAAATATAAAAAATTATATTTTTATATAAAAAGTCCAAAAATATTATTCCACATACAAATTGTTGATTTTTAGTATTAGATGATATACATTTTTGTTTTTATATATTAAAAATATGGTTTGATTTAGTATGATAAAAAAAAAACAAATAAATTTTGAAATGCATATCAGAAACTCGGAACAATGAAATATTTTAAGAATATGCAACAACGAGACAATATTTTTTATAAACTATGGAGGAGGGAAAAGTAGTAAACTAATACATATTGCCATATTTATTTAAAATTTGTTTTGTAAAAAGTACTTAAGGCAATTGCGGAGTTGTACTTTAAGTTTTTTTCTTTTAAATGATTTTTTTTTTATGATAAATGCTCATTTTTTGTTTGTTTTTAATAATGATTTTTAAAATTAAATTTCTCATGTAAAAAAAAAATAAAATAAAATGTATGTTTTCTTCTTTTTTTTTGTAAAAAATAATTCAAGTGAAAAAGTGCTTTTAAAAGAATAAAAGTAATACTTAAAAAGTTAAAAAAAATAAATGTGTACAAAGTAAATGAATAGAATAGATTTGTTTTTAAATATTTTAAACGGCCGTTTTCCGTTTGGGGTTTTTGTTTGTGTTTTTTTTTATGAAAATGTGAATGTGATAGAGAGAACCTAAAAAACTAAACAAAATGGACAGAGAAACTAAAAACTAAGTATAAAACTAATTTCTATAGAATTTTAACATAGTTTAACAGAAAGAAAATCTAAAGACAATAGATTTTGCAAACAAAGAGAAAGAAACATAAACAAAAGGCGAAAAGAACTTAAATTTAAAATAGATTATACCATGCAGCAGGTGGCGTCAGAAAAAAAAGGTGAGTTGTTGTTGTTGTTTGTTTTTAATCTCTAAAGTGCAGTGCGCTATATATGATTTTATATATTATTAGACGTTTTTGTTGTTGTTGTTTCAGAATTGACTTTCTTCGTGTGTTGTAGTTTTTTGTAGTTATAACTTCGGCTTCACCATTGGTTTTTTCATGCGAAACGCTGGTTATGACAGATTTTATTACCACCGAACTTGTGCTGGTTTCAGTTGTATTACTAAAATTTAAGAAAAGAGTTTAAAAATTAAATCAAATCTTTATCTCATGTTCATTTTGAATCCAAAACAAACAATTCGTTGTAAACAACTTAATGTTTTTCTAACTTACCTCAAAGGTGCTAAATCCATTAAATTGGGTATATTGAAATCGTTAATATCCTTCATATTAACACTAGTTAGCGTTTGATTTGTTTGTGTGCTCATAACAGATAAACGGCCTAAATGAAATTGCAATATTATTTGTATTATTAATGATTGTTTAATGTTTAATTTTTAAGGTGTTATTTTTTAGATAAAAAAATAAAGTAATTTTTAAACATTGTTACCTTAAGTATTGTAATGTAAACTTATAAAAAAAATTTAACATGCAGAGTAAAGTTTTTGTATTTAAATTAAAAATTAAATTAAATCATTCTTCTACCGCTACCTGTAAAGCAAATTATGTGAAGTGTAAGTGGTAATAACATCTAAAAAATTAAAGGAATTATAACACCAAGATGAATTTGCAAATGTGAATGTAATGATTGGGGATGAAGTTGTTAGATTTATATGTTGAGCTTTATTTCTCCATCTCAATTACTTTTTAACTTTAGCAAAAACTGTTAAGATTGAGTAAAAATCTCCAAAAACTCATATTTTTGACAATTTGACTATAGACTATACTATAGACTAATCTAGACTACAACTAGACTAAAGGGTAGACTGTAGACTACACTATTGGCTGGACAATGAACTAGAATTTTGGCTAGAATATAGACTAGACTATAGAGTAGACTATAAACTAGACTATAGGCTAGAATATAGACTAGACTATAGACTAAACTGTAGACATACTATAGACTAGACTATAGACTAGACGTAGACTAGACTATGACTAGACTATAGACTAGACTATAGACTAGACTATAGACTAGACTATAGACTAGACTAGACTAGACTAGACTACTAGACTATAGACTAGACTATAGACTAGACTATAGACTAGACTATAGACTAGACTATAGACTAGACTATAGACTAGACTATAGACTAGACTATAGACTAGACTATAGACTAGACTATAGACTAGACTATAGACTAGAGTATAGACTAGACTATAGACAAGACTATAGACTAGACTAAGACTAGACTATAGACAAGACTATAGACTAGACTATAGACTAGACTATAGACTAGAATATAGACTAGACTATAGACTAGACTATAGACTAGACTACAGACTAAACTGTAGACAATACTATAGACTAGTGGCCTCCGGTAGGTTAGTGGTTAGTGTTCTAGTCTGGTAGACCGGAGGTGGAGGGTTCGATTCCCACCTGAGGCACTGGTTAAGGAGCGCACAACAGGCCTGATAGAGGCCTAGGTGTATTTCTTCGGATTTGATGTATATACATCCTCCTTTCAAACTAACTATCTAACATAGACTAGACTATAGACTAGACTATAGACTAGACTACTAGACTATGACTACTATAGACTAGAATATAGTCCTAGACTATAGACTAGACTATAGACTAGTCTATAGACTAGACTATAGACTAGACTATAGACTAGACTATAGACTAGACTATAGACTAGACTAGAGACTAGACTATAGACTAGACTATAGACTAGACTATAGACTAGACTATAGACTAGACTATAGACTAGACTATAGACTAGACTATAGACTAGACTATAGACTAGACTATAGACTAGACTATAGACTAGACTATAGACTGGACTATAAAACTAGACTATAGACTAGACTATAGACTAGACTATAGACCTGACTATAGACTAGACTATAGACTAGACTATAGACTAGACTATAGACTAGACTATAGACTAGACTATAGACTAGACTATAGACTAGACTATAGACTAGACTATAGACTAGACTATAGACTAGACTATAGACTATAGACTAGACTATAGACTAGACTATAGACTAGACTATAGACTAGACTATAGACTAGACTATAGACTAGACTATAGACTAGACTATAGACTAGACTATAGACTAGACTATAGACTAGACTATAGACTAGACTATAGATAGACTATAGACTAGACTACAGACTAGACTATAGACTAGACAATAACCTAGACAATAGACTAGACTCTAGTGTATAGACTATAGACTAGTCTATAGACTAGACTATAGACTAGTCTATAGACTAGACTATAGACTAGACTATAGACTAGACTATAGACTAGACTATAGACTATACTATAGACTAGACTATAGACTAGACTATAGACTAGACTATAGACTAGACTATAGACTAGACTATAGACTAGACTATAGACTAGACTATAGACTAGACTATAGACTAGACTATAGACTAGACTATAGACTTGACTATAGACTAGACTATAGACTAGACTATAGACTAGACTATAGACTAGACTATAGACTAGACTATAAACTAGACTATAGACTAGACTATAGACTATAGACTAGACTATAGACTAGACTATAGACTAGACTATAGACAGACTAGACTATAGAATAGACTATAGACTAGACTATAGACTAGACTATAGACTAGACTATAGACTAGACTATAGACTAGACTATAGACTAGACTATAGACTAGACTATAGACTAGACTATAGACTAGACTATAGACTAGACTATAGACTAGACTATAGACTAGACTATAGACTAGACTATAGACTAGACTATAGACTAGACTATAGACTAGACTATAGACTAGACTATAGACTAGACTATAGACTAGACTATAGACTAGACTATAGACTAGACTATAGACTACACTATAGGCAAGACTATAGACTAGACTATAGACTAGAATATAGACTAGACTATAGACTAGACTATAGACTAGAATATATAATAGACTATAGACTAGAATATATACTAGACTATAGACTAGACTATAGACTAGACTATAGACTAGACTATACTAGACTATAGACTATAGACTAGACTATAGACTATACTATAGACTAGACTATAAACTAGACTATAAACTAGACTATAGACTACACTATAGACTAGACTATAGACTAGACTATAGACTAGGCGACCTACTAGACTATAGACTAGACTATAAACTAGACTATAGTCTAGTCTAGCCTATACTCTAGTCTATAGTCTAGGTTATTGTCTAGTCTACAGTCTAGGTTATTGTCTAGTCTATAGTCTAGTCTATAGTCTAGTCTATAGTCTAGTCTATAATCTAGTCTACAGTCTAGTCTATAGTCTAGTCTATAGCCTAGTCTAGTCTATAGTCTAGTCTATAGTCTAGTCTATAGACTAGTCTATAGTCTAGTCTGTAGTCTAGTCTATAGTTTAGTCTATAGTCTAGTCTATAGTCTAGTCTATAGTCTAGTCTATAGTCTAGTCTATAGTCTTGTCTATAGTCTAGTCTATAGTCTAGTCTATAGTCTAGTCTATAATCTATTCTATAGTCTAGTCTATAATCTAATCTATAGTCTAGTATATAGTCCAGTTTATAGACAACATTATAGACCAGACTATTGACTATGACATAGAAATCCGTAAGTAAAATTTTCAATGTGAAAAAGTCCGTTTTTAATTTTTCCAAAAATCCACAAAAATTCTTTTATCCCCAAATTAACATTAAGATCCTCTAATATTAATGCAATTTTAATATTTCAAAATCGTTAAAAATAGTATGTTTGTGATTGTAAACAAAATATAAAAAAAAATCTCATGCAATTATAAATAACTATGTGAACTTAATGGAAATTAGTCATGCCATCAACACAAATACAAAAAAAAAAACAAACAAATAGACAAACCAAATGATAAATGCAAAACAGAAAAAACACCGAAAAAAACAAACAATTTACATACCAACTGTCTCTTCGGTGGTGGTAGAACATAATGTAGTAGTCGTTGTATTCAAATGATCTCTAACAGAATCGACTGTTATATCACCCATAGAACTGGTGATAGTTTCATTAGCTCGATTAGGTGAATTACCCTCGCCGATACCATTAGTTAAGCCAGCGGCATGATCAATATTAACTTCACTAGTTTTCGCCGAAGTTGCAGAACTGGAGGTAACGGTAACTGAACGTTTTGTGGCGGTAGGAACTTCATTATTTCCTTCATCCTTAACTGATGCCTGATCAGCAGTTTCGTTGTCTGCAGATTCTTCGATAGTTTGTAAAGGTTCGATGGTGATGGTGCCCTCTGGATTGACAACCTTAGAGGTGGCCAATGATATGCGTTGTAGTTCCGAGGAAGACATCATGTAAAGGGCTTCGCCAGCATTGGTAAAGCAAAGGGAGGAAATGCCACTGTAAAGGAAAAAAAAGGATTTTATAAGTTTGTTTTATTATTTATGAAAAAAAAAAACTTACTTTATATCCTCTCTTCTGACAGCAGCTGCATTCAATTGTCTCTTTAATTCCGGCACAGAGAGTACCATAATATCGCCCAAATTTGTTAGACAAATTAAAGCCATTTCTTGATAATGTTCTCCGGCCACACCACCACCAACTGAGGCCACACTTGTATTTGCAGGTTCATTGTTCTCTTGTGAACGTGTAGATTTAGTAGGTGAACTATTAGCCATAGCACCTTGTATAATTTCGCTGGGTACACGACATGAGAATGAACCAAAATGTATGCGTCTGACACGAGCTCCTTCATTTGCTGTCAATTTATATTTGTTAATGGGTTTCAATTGAGGCAGAGAAAATACTTTGAACTGTTCTTCGGAGGCGATAAGAACACGATGCGGTTGTGTACCATTACCACCGCCCAGTTGATCCACCGGACAACCGGTGGCATCAATTACAGCAATACCAACAACAGGGGCACGATGTTTAAGTTGAATTTCTTTGGCTAACTGAGCAGAGACACGACGAGGCGGTGCAGGAGCGGCGTCTCCACCAGTCGGAGGCACAGAAGTGGCGGCCGTTTGTGCTGGTGGCAAATGTAATAAGAAAACAGAAACCGTACTGGCATTTGTGGCCGACCACAAGGTGGGTGATGTGATGTTGACTGTTCAATTGACCAGAAATTAATAATTGATGGTAATGCAATGTATGCGATAAGTTAACTCACCATTTGTTATATAAGTCTTGGCAAAGATTAAACAACGCACCATAGAGCCCATGCCATCATCAGCAGATGATCTAGCTTCAACCTGGCGTTCCACAGGTCTGGCCTCAAGCTAAAATATGTTTCATAATTAAAATCTTTTATCTAATATTTTGCATCTATTCAACAACTTACTGTGGTGGGCACTTGATTTGAGGGGTTATTGCGAGTTGAACGTCCCTTTCTTAGTTTACGGAATGATTCTCTTAAAGATTTCTTGAAAGATTTGCGGCGAGACAACTGTTCTCCAGCGCCAGTGAGATCTTAACATATAAAATCATTAATTTTTATTCTTTACAATAGTTTTTTCTAATATAACTCACCGTTAGGATTTAACGTGCAACGATGGAATACCGGTAGAAAGTTGTTAAAGTCAAATAATACTAAACCATGTGCCGTACCACCGGCTACTAAACCCCAAGCAGCTTCCAGCGCCAAACAGGTAATACTGGCCGGAGGTAATACCTGCAATACGCCAGTTATATGTACCCCCTCATCACCAACCGGTTCAGCATTGACATCCAATAGATTACTGCGTACATTTAACTGATCGTGTCCCTTCCAAACGAAACCATCACGATCACTAACCAAATTCATAGAGCTAACTTTGAGCGGTGTTTTATTTTCCTCATCACTTTCGAAGTGGGCAATGATTATTTGGCCAGCTGTACCGCCCACAATAAGACGACCAGTTTTGGGACATAAAGCGATTTTCTTTACCGCCAAACGTGGATCATCCGAATAGGGATCGAATAAACCAGCCTTGCGAAAGGGTGGCTCGGATTCGTCTAATGGTTCGGAGTTTTCTGCTGGCAAATCATCGTTATTTTCGTGTCTGGAGAAAAGAAAAGAAGTATTTTATAATTTTTTATTTAAAAAAATTTGGGATTTCAATACAAAAACTCATTTTTTACACAAAAACTCAGTTTTTACACAAAAACTTAGTTTTTACACAAAAACTCAGTTTTTACACAAAAACTCAGTTTTTACACAAAAACTTAGTTTTTACACAAAAACTCAGTTTTTACACAAAAACTCAGTTTTTACACAAAAACTTAGTTTTTACACAAAAACTCAGTTTTTACACAAAAACTTAGTTTTTACACAAAAACTCAGTTTTTACACAAAAACTCAGTTTTACACAAAAACTCAGTTTTTACGCAAAAACTCAGTTTTTACACAAAAACTCAGTTTTTACACAAAAACTCAGTTTTTACACAAAAAACTCAGTTTTTACACAAAAACTCAGTTTTTACGCAAAAACTCAGTTTTTACACAAAACTCAGTTTTACACAAAAACTCAGTTTTTACACAAAAAATTAGTTTTTACAACAAAACAGCAGTTGCAGCAGTTTTTGCTATAAACACAGTTTTTACATAACTTTTTAAAAAGTTTTACTCACCCAAACAGTGAAGCAGTTTTAAAATTATAAATTGGTTTCAGAACCACACCAGTACAATCCCAAAACTTCACAGAGCCATCTTCATGACCCGTCAATAGAATCTCATATTCTTGAGAAGTTGTGTCATTTTCATCCTCCTCATTGTCAGGCAATGTTCCACCATTAATCGGCCACTCAGCATTGCTATAATGATGATCTTGTTCCTCACCAGCTTTAACAATTTTCTCATAAACATCAGCAGTTACTTGTGAACACAAATAATTGCAGGTAACAGCTGAGGCATGTACTGAATGTAGATAAGGAGCCTTAATTGGTGGTACCTTGGGATCTGTTAAATCAAAGGCACAAAATTCTTCTTCTAGAAGAACAATAAGAACATCAGCATTGTCGCTTTCCTCTGAATAGGTAACAAAAAAGTCAATAACTTTAGAGGTAAAATCTAAACAAACTTTATTGCCATCTGAGGCATGAACCGATATACAGTTGTGATCACCATAAGCAGATCTAGGCATGCCACCCGAAAATATTGAAAGTTCTATGGATCTAAAAAAAAACGGCAAATAATAGATTAACAAAGGAAATTATGATTGTTTTTTGAGAAAGTGAAAACTTACCCTCTTTTGCCTTTAAATAAACGATTTATACTCTTACAGGGATCGGGACCATAGGGCACATAATTAACATTTTGGGTGGATCTGAATTGGTTAAATTCCAGGTGGCAAATGAACCATCAGCATGATACCAAGTAAACTGAGAACCAGAGGCATTTAAAAATAAACCCACACTTTGACCATGACCAGGTGCTATGTAGGTTTTCAACACCGACGAAGTTTCCAAATCCCACAAAACACACAAACCTCTATTATAGGCAATCAATAGCTTATTACGTTCATTGGGCAATTGACGTATGGCTTCAATTGCACCGGGATTTAGTTTATAGGAAGGTGGTATCTGTTCCATTACCACATCATGGAATATAACCGGTTCTCTTACCGAAAATGTTTGTAAATCGAATTGATAGACATTGCCACCCTTCTGTGCCAATCCAAACAATATCTTTGTTTAGTGAACAACAAAGAGATGATACCTTTTTCAATTTGCCATCGAATGGTAATACTTTAATAGCGACCAATGTTGCACCAGAAGGTTCCCATAAGATCAATTGATTTGCCGCCGTCAGGGACAATAGTCTACCCGTACCATATACCCACTCAATTATTTGTATATTAAGCTCAGCTCCGGAATTACTAGTAAAAGTATGTTGACCATAAAATTCTACGCCCGGCTGGCCGAATACCTTACAGCTCCAGTTTGTGTGCCAATGGCCATTAATTTCGATACCGGATCATAAGCCAATGTAGAAGGCTTGTGTGGAAATCCATGTTGAGTAGTCTAAAATGAGAAAGGTTTTTTTTTTTGTTTTAATAATGTTTCCTTTTTATTATTATTTCCAGAAATTTAAGTTTCTGTGTAAAATTACATTTGTATATGATAATTATACCCTACACCACTTTAGTGGGGAGGGTATATTGGATTTGTGCTGATGTTTGTAACATACAAAAATATTCGTCCTAGACCCACCTTAAAGTATACCAATCGGCTTAGAATCGTTTTCTGAAAATGGTTTAAAATCGGTCCATTATTTCACCTAGCCCCCATATAACAGAACCCCCCGAAAAGGGCTTCTGAGCTCATAATTATGTTAAATATACAGATATATCGATAAAATACGGCACAACTAAGTTTTATAGAAGTCTTGATAACCCTGCCAAATTTCATAAAGATCGGGCCCCATTTGACCCTAGCTCCCATACAAAGTCCCCTTCAGAAAATTACTTGAATGTCCCAAATTAACTTATAAACACAAATATCGCGATGAAATTCAGCACAATAAAATATTATGTAAATATAAATATATTCACAAAATTTTATCGGGCTTGGTCCATATTTGCCCCTAGCCCCCATATAAAGCCTCTTTCAGAAAATTAGTTTTTCATCCATAAATTGCTTAAATGTATCGGAACAAGGGAATATTGAAGATAAATGCGATATTATGAAAAATAAATCACATTTAATATTCATAACTGGTGTAGGGTATCATATGGTCGGCCACGCCCCGACTATACTTTCTTACTTGTTTTTGTTTTACCGTTCTGCACTAATTCCACAAAAGATCTATGAATGAGCAGCAAACAAGTATTGAATTAGAACCACTGTTAAGCTTAAAACAACAAAATCTTTTCAGTTTTAAATATTAATATATATAAACATACTAGCATACCCTGTGTGCTTCGCTACCCTAACTTAAATTAAATATATACAAAATTTTGTTTACTTTTATAGAAAATTAAAATTGATTGAACATTTTTTTAATGTTAGTTTCATTATTTTAGCTTCCACATTATAAAAAATTTCGAAAGTACTATTTGAAAAAAAGTACTTTAAATATCTCTAATAGATTATCATTTAATCAAACATTTATCTTTCTGTGTTCATTTACATTTTAAAATTTATTTTCAATATCTATATTCAATATCGTAAAAATATCAAAAAATAACATCGGAAAAACGAAAAAGTACAAAAATCTCTCTCAATAAATTCTCATTTAAGAAGGACCGTGTGTTCCGGTTAAACATTATAATGAATCTAAAAGGTACCATTTGAAGAATAGAAAAAGTACCAAATAGTTCCACTTACAGAATATTATTCAGTCAAGACCATGTATGTTAAACTTAATGTTCCTTAATGTTGAATATTTTAGAAAATTAAAAAAAGTACCATTTATGAGATAAAAAGTACTAAAAGTTCTCTCTTAAAGAATCTTATTCAATGAGGACCGTGTATTTTTAATAATCATGTGTTTTGAATTCATATAAAGAGTATCATTTAAAGAAAGAAAAAGTACCAAAATTGGAATAAATTTTACCTAAGTGGAAAGTACTAATAAAAAGAGTAAAATTTTTCCCCTTTTCGCTTAGAAATACAATTTTTCGTGAATTAAGTTTACAAAATGTTGCGTATTAAAATCTATATATCACAGATAAAACTCAAACGATTCAAATCTGCATTCATTTGTTCCCGAAAAACAGTGCTTTCGAAAAGTACAATTTACTCGAATTTGGTCCTATATAATAGGCCTTAGTACTCGAATTTCAAAATAATATACAAACAGCTTATTTTGTGTGAGTAAATAAACTGCTTTTTAAAAATTTTATAAAAAATTGGCTCAATGAGTTTGAATAAAATTAAATTTTGGCCGTTCTTTCCCATTTTGGTACTTTTTTCCCCAGTGAAATAGCAAAAATTTTATTACAATAAATATTACACAGTTAGACCGTAATTTAATAGGAATAATTCAATAAAACGAAAAAGTTTTCTTAATGTGCTAAAAAAAAAAAAAGTACCATAAATACAGTTTTCTCCCTTTTACACCCAAAAAGTACTGAATTTTAAAAAAAGTACGAAACAGGTGCCTCATAATTTTGGGAGATGTATGCAAAAATATTTATAAAAATTGTATTATGTTAATTAGTTCAAAAGTTATAAAGGGCCAAAAAAAAAGGTACCAAAATTACCTTTGTTACACAGTTTTAACCCTTAAAAGTACGAATTTCAAAAAAGTACCAGACACCCATCTGCTCATTTTAAGAGTAGATATAGGTGCATTTAAAATTTTTCTTGTATCACTAATATTGTGTAAGATAATTAAGAAAAACTGTTTTACCCGTTTTTTCCCCTTTTTACCCGTAAATGTATAAATTTCCAAAAATCCCTTCTTAGTGGATCTACATAACCAAAAACACATCTACTATCAAAATTTCATGATTCTAGGTTAAGCCGTTTGGGCTGTGCGATGATGAATCAGTCAGTCAGTAACGCTACTCTTTTATATATATACTAGCTATACCCAGTGTGCTTCGCTACCCTCATCGTAATGGAATAAAATTAATATCATTATTGTAAATGTATATATATCTGCAATATCAAAAATTCCCCTTTTAGAGAACTCTTTAAGTTTGATTTTACGATTCTAGTCTCAATATTACAGAAAATGAAAAAAAAAAACACTTGAAGAACGAAAAAGTGCCAGACAGTGCTTTTTTATATATTTTCATTAAATCAGGATGACGCATGTTTAATTTTCAACCAGAATTGAAAATTTTTATACAATCAGAAAGCTGCATGTCCAATTTTATGTTTTTAGGTTCAATATTATAGAAAAGTATTAGTAAAAGAACAAAAAAGTACCAAAGTATCCTTTTTCAATTTTCGTTCAATTAGGATACTGTGTGTTTAATTTTATGTTTATATATTCAATATTTTAGAAAGCACTAAAAGTACCAGTACCAGTGAAGTACGAAAAAGTACCAAAAGACCTATTTTATTTAATTTCATGTTCCTAAGTTCAATATTATAGAAAATTCAAAAAGTACCAATTAAAAAACGAAAAAGTACCAGAAAATATTCCAGTTTAAATTTTCATTCACTCAAGTCCCTGATTGCTTAGTTTTATGTCTACCAAAGGGCCCACTTTTATAAATTCTAATTAACTCCGGGCTCCACATGCTTAATTTCATGTTTTTATGATCAATATTATAAAAAACAAAAAAAGTACCTTTTGAAGAACGAAAAAGTACCAAAAAGTGCCCTTTTATAGGTTCTCACTTTTAAATTTTATAGAAAACTCAAAAAGTACCTTTTGTAGAACGAAACAGTACCAAAAAGACCCCTTTTATAGATTCTCATTTACTCCGGGCTCTACATGCTTAATTTCACGTTTCTAGGTTCAATATTATACAAAAATCCAAAAAGTACCTTTTGAAGAACGAAAAAGTGCCAAAAGTACCCTTTTATAGGTTCTCACTTAATCCATCCTCTACATACTTAATTTCATGTTTCTAGGTTCAATATTATAGGAAATTCAAAAAGTACCTTTTGAAGAACGAAAAAGTACCAAAAAGTCCCCTTTTATAGGTCCTCACTTAATCCGGGCTCTTCATGCTTAATTTCACGTTTCTAGGTTCAATATTATACAAAAATCCAAAAAGTAACTTTTGAAGAACGAAAAAGTACCAAAAAGTCCCCTTTTATATGTTCTCATTTAATCAAGGCTCTACATACTTAATTTCATGTTTCTAGGTTCAATATTATAGAAAATTCAAAAAGTACCTTTTGATGAACGAAAAAGTACCAAAAAGTCCCCTTTTATAGATTCTCATTTACTCCGGGCTCTACATGCTTAATTTCATGTTTCTAGGTTAAATTTTATAGAAAACTCAAAAAGTACCAGTCGAAGTACGAAAAAGTACCAAAAAGTCCCCTTTTATAGATTCTCATTTACTCCGGGCTCTACATGCTTAATTTCATGCTTCTGGGTCTAATTTTAAAGAAAACTCAAAAAAATACCTGTGTAGAACGAAAAAGTACCGAAAAGTCCCTTTATTATTAATTTCATGTTTCGATTACAATATCAAAGAAAACTCAAAAAGTTCCAGATGGAGAATGAAATAGTACCAAAAAATATCACTTGGTACCGGGGTTCCAAATAACACCTCATTAGCATATATAGTGTTTTTAAATCTAAAAATTTTATCTAAATTGGATCATTGTGTTTGAATAAAATCAAATTTCCCGTTTTTACCCCTTTTGGTACTTTTTTCTACCCATTAACGAAATAAAAATTCTATTCCAAAATGTTGCAACATCGTAGTGGGAGCCCGTTATTACATATGTATTTATATGTATAAGTTAATAAACCAAAATCAATGTTTTATGAAAAAAGTACCAAAAATAGGTACAATTTTCACCCCTTAAACATCCGAATAGCCAAAAAGTACTAAATTTATATTTTTATTTTTTCGTCAAGTTATGAAGGAGTCAAAAATATTGTTTGATTGTTCACTGGTTTAAAAGATATATGGGGTGCAAAAATAGTACCAAAATACAGTTTTTACCCGTTTATTCCCTAAAGGGGCCGAAATTGAAAAAAGTACCAGACACCTGTCCGCTTATTTTTTAAATGAACGACGATAAGCTTTAAACTATTTTTGTATCTTTTCTAGTTTAGGAGATATGAAGTTACCGAATTTACCCGTTTTTACCCTTTTTTACCCCCTAAACATTCGAATTTCCAAAAATCCCGTCTTAGTGGATCTATTTGGTGGGAGACCAACCCCCTTGTCCAAATTTCAGCTCTTTAGCTTTAACCGTTTAGGCTGTGCGATGATGAATCAGTCAGTCAGTAACGTTAGAATTTTATATATATAGATAAACATATGAGTACAAATATACAGCTGTATCTACAAATATGTACTATAAATGAACGTTAAACATGTTCTACTTAAATATAATGAATGACACAAAAAGGTACATAAAGATGTAGTTATGTACAACAAAGCCACAACTATAACGACTTCCAAAAACGGAAATTAGCGAAAATAAAATAATTATCCAAATTTCAAATTTTGTTTAACACACAAAACATTTTTAAGCTAAAGATTTCTTCTGGTCTTTTGAACAAATTAAAAACAAAATTGACAATTTTTAAACTAATTTTGATTTTCACTTTTTTGTTGTTAAGCAGCTTAATAGTAAAATTGCAAATCAAATTAAACACAAAAAAACTTTCATTATGCTATAATCCATATACAACTTGTTATTATTTTCCAAAAAAAAAAAAACTCCAAAATACCTTTTGAACTCTATGACCACCGTTAGCATCTTCTCCGTCTTCACCAGCGACAAAACGTAATATATTATAAAAACCTTCTGTATAAAATAACATTGTTTAACTGATTCGCATGGTTTATGATAGAAAACTAAAAAGCCAACCAGCCCCAACAAATAAAGTTCATTTGAGTCGCTTATACAAGAAATGAAACAAAAAATATATGTAAAGGTAATAAAGAAAAAAAAATGCTTTTACCCAAAACCAACCATCATAATATTGTTATAGTTAAATAATTGTAGTTTGTTGTATACAGCAATATACAAAAAAAAAAACATAGTTTTTATTTTTTCATTTTCTTTTTAAAGTTTTTTTAACTCCAAGTTATTTTACTTTTTAAGTTTAACTCAAAAAAAAAAAAAAAAAAAAAAACCAACATGATCTTATACTAGTGCTTAGAGAAGACTCACTCAAACATTTTGTTTGGAGTATTACCAATTACTTGGTGAGTATAAGAATGGAGTTTAGTTTTAAATGTTGATTTGTTTTGTTTTTTTGTTTTCTTTTAAACCAGTTGTGTTTTATACTATTTAAACTCTATGTTATCTTGTCATACTGTTATAGCCTCTGGTAAGTTTGCCTACTTATGATCTAGTAGTAGTCAACCCCAATTTGCTAAAGTATGAACACAGTTAAGTTATAAAAGCACAATTTTTCTAACTCAAGAGCTTTAAGTTTGTATTATAATAAAAAAAAAGTTTTGGTTTTATTTATTTTAAGGAGAATTGTATTAAATTAATAAAAACAAAATTTTGTCTAAAATTTTAATTTTTGTGCTTTGATGTAAAAAATTATGCACTTTTTGTGTGTAATCCAAATGTTTGTGTAAAAAACTGTAAAAACAGAGTTTTGAGTAAAAAAAAAAAAACTAGAGTTTTTGTATAAAAATCTAAGTTTTTATGTAAAAACTGAGTTTTTGTGTAAAATTTAGGATTCAGTGTAAAAACTGTGTTTCTGTGTAAAAACTGAGATTTTGTGTAAAAACTTAGATTTTGTGTAAAAACTGAGTTTCTGCGTAAAAACTGACTTCTTGTTTTTACACAAGTGTGTTTCTGTGTAAAAATGGGATTTTGTGTTAAAACTGGGTTTTTGTGTAAAAACTGGGATTTTGTTTAAAAAACAGATATTTTGTGTAAAAACTGGGATTTTGTGTAAAAACTGTGTTTCTCTGTAAAAACTGGGATTCTGTGTAAAAACTGGGATTTTGTGTAAAAACTGAGTTTTTGTGTAAAAACAGAGTTTCTGTGTAAAAACTGACTTTTTATGTAAAAACTGTGTTTCTGTGTAAAAACTGGGATTTTGTGTAAAAACTTCGTTTTTGTGTAAAAACTGTGATTTAGTGTAAAAACTGGGATTTTGTCTAAAAACTGGGAATTTGTATAAAAATTAGGTTTTTGTGTAAAAACTAGGATTTTGTGTAAAAACTAAGATTTTTTGTAAAAACTGTGTTTCTGTATAAAAACTGGAATTTTGTGTAAAAACTGAGTTTTTGTGTAAAAAGTGAGTTTCAGTGTAAAAACTGACTTTTTATGTAAAAACTGTGTTTCTGTGTAAAAACTGGGATTTTGTGTAAAAACTGAGTTTTTGTGTAAAAACTGAGTTTCTGTGTAAAAACTGGGGTTTTGTGTAAAAACTGAGTTTCTGTATAAAAACTAGGATTTTGTGTAAAAACTGAGTTTTTGTGTAAAAAGTCAGTTTCTGTATAAAAACTAACTTTTTGTGTAAAAACTGGGATTTTTTATAAGAACTTGGATTTTGTGTAAAAACTGAGTTTTTGTGTAAAAAGTGAGTTTCTGTGTAAAGCTGACTTTTTGTGTAAAAACTGAGTTTTTGTGTAAAAATTGTGTTTCTGTGTAAAAACTGGGATTTTGTGTAAAAACTGAGTTTTTGTGTAAAATGTGAGTTTCTGTGTAAAATCTGAGTTTCAATGTAAAACTGGAATTTTGTGTACAAACTGAGTTTTTGTGTAAAAAGTGAGTTTCTGTTAAAAAACTGACTGTGTTTCTGTGTAAAAACTGTAATTCTCTGTAAAAACTGGGATTTTGTGTAAAAAATGAGTTTTTGTGTAAAAACTGAGTTTCTGTGTAAAAACTGACTTTTTATGTAAAAACTGGGTTTCTGTGTAAAAATTGGGTTTTTGTGTAAAAACTGGGATTTTGTGTAAAAACAGGAATTTTGTGTAAAAACTGGGATTTTGTGCAAAAACTGTGATTTTGTTTAAAAACCGGGTTTTTGTGTAAAAACTGTGTTTTCATCTAAAAACTGGGATTTTGTGTAAAAACTGAGTTTTTGTGTAAAAAGTGAGTTTCTGTGTAAAAACTGACTTTTTGTGTAAAAAATGTGTTTCTGTGTAAAAACTAGGATTTTGTGTAAAAACTAAGATTTTGTGTAAAATCTGTGTTTCTGTGTAAAAACTAAGATTTTGTATAAGAACTGGGATTTTGTGTAAAAACTGGGATTTTGTGTAAAAACTAAGATTTTGTGTAAAAACTGATTTTCTGTATAAAAACTGGAATTTTGAGTAAAAACTGAGTTTTTGTGTAAAAAGTGAGTTTCTGTGTAAAAACTGGGATTTTGTGTAAAAACTGAGTTTTTGTGAAAAAACTGAGTTTCTGTGTAAAAACTGAGTTTCTGTGTAAAATCTTAGTTTCTGTGTAAAACTGGAATTTTGCGTAAAAACTAAGTTTTTGTGTAAAATCTGAGTTTTTGTGTAAAATCTTAGTTTTTGTGTAAAACTGGAATTTTGCGTAAAAACTTAGTTTTTGTGTAAAAACTATGTTTTTAGTAAAAACTTATATTTTCAGAAGAAATCTCAAATTTTTACTCATATACTCAGTTATTTATGGACCGATTTTGCTGATTTTCAATAGTCAACTTCTCGAAAGCATGTCTGTCAGAATTATTGAAGATTCGTATCTCGAAGATATCTGGGGTCTTCTAAAAACTGATTTCAACAAATATAAGGACGAACATAGCTTAATCGACTTCACTATATGTGAGGATCCAGAATATATATATACATACTTTGTGGGTCGACACACCTTGATGATAGACCCCATCTTGATGTGATTGCATTCCCGGGGAAAAGAGGTGCTATCAAAACCTCTAGTCTGCGGGACTATAATTTGGTGATGATCCAATTTCCTTGAAATGATTTAAATGTTTTTGGGTCGAACCGAAGAATCTGGTACTACGGATTGCCAGTTACCCGCAGTACCTTGTCCTGGCTGATCAGTTGGCTGAAGTTCCTTCGGGATCCACTTAGTGGCTGTGGTTTAAAGCCAAATTCGCGTGTAGGGAATGTCGGTTAAAGGACGGATACACAGTGAAATCTATAATTCGGTATAAGTTCGGTGCTGTTGTCAAAGTCAACAGATACCCCACAGAGGAGTGACTGTGGGACTAAGCTTTGGAAATTAGTTGGTATTAAATGTATGTGATATAGGATGAATCTAGGTTTATAGGGTCTTCCCCCGCGGCCTTATACCTAGAGTGAGTGTGTCGAAAGTTGTTCTCGGTTGAATGGAAAGTGTGCTGGGTTGAATGGTGATGGATAAAAGATATCTTATACAAGTGATACCATTGAGTTTTCCTTCCTTATCCAGAGATGTTCAGGGAAAACTCTGTTCATACCAGATTTAACATAGTGTGTGTTCTCTGTGATAAAGAACACAGGCTTATTTGATGGATTCGTCTCTAGGTGCTGTTGCCGACTCAATAAAATCCTTTCCATCTGCGTGGTTGTTAACGGAAGAGATCTTTTTGCATCTTGGTAGTTAAGCAATGGAGAGAGATTAGATAGCTCGAGTACTTGAGGAT